>NC_059426.1:27414960-27697460 GCF_021028975.2 Sphaerodactylus townsendi
AAAATGTCTTCACCACCATCACCACCACCATTACTCACCAAACTGAGAAAGCACAGGATACTGACTAGGTATGCTAGCATCTCACTTATGACATGCTGGCTTAGTAAGATTTAGGACTGGGCTTGTATCACCCAAATAAAAGAATTTATAGCCCACATGGAAAACACTCAGGGATTATCTCCTCATTCAGCACATGGACAGAAACTCTCTTATAAAGTCACAACTGGTCAGACTGCCAGCATGATACTATATTAAACTACATAGCACTGGAAATGTTGAACTCTTTTAATAAAGTCTTATCATGAAACACGTTATAGCACATTAGCAATTACCAAAATTGTTTACATTTAAACAAAAACCCCTCAAAATATTGTATATATTTTGTATAAGAAGTGTATTTTTCAATGCTTCCAAAGTCTTCAGACTTTGTCATGCTATACATTTGGAGTGACTGAGATTGAAGACCATGTTTTGCCTCACTCAAAATGAGACATTTTATGCCAGGGGGCATCCATTGAAAATGCTAAGGGGAAGAATAAGGACTAATAAAAGGAAACACTTCTTCACGCAACGTGTGATTGGTGTTTGGAATATGTTGCCACAGGAGGTGGTGATGGCCACTAACCTGGATAGCTTTAAAAAGGGCTTGGACAGATTTATGGAGGAGAAGTTGATCTATGGCTACCAATCTTGATCCTCCTTGATCTGAGATTGCAAATGCCTTAGCAGACCAGGTGCTTGGGAGCAGCAGCAGCAGAAGGCCATTGCTGTCACATCCTGCATGTGAGCTCCCAAAGGCACCTGGTGGGCCACTGCGAGTAGATGAGTGCTGGACTAGATGGACTCTGGTCTGATCCAGCAGGATAGTTCTTATGTTCTTATAGGACAGTGGTGGCGAACCCATGGCACTGGTGCCAGAGGTGGCACTCAGAGCCCTCTCTGTGGGCACACGTGTACAGAGTTTGTCATGTGGGGGGGAAATCGCCCCCCACACACACACACATCTAGGCTGGCCTGGGCCGCTGAACTTGATATGCGTGCACCTCAGCGAGCAGGGAGCCTGGCGGGCCTGGTGCCTGTGCTCCACGTGACTGCTGCCTGGGGCGGGGCGGGGCGGGGCGGGGGGGGGCGGGGAGGCAGAGGCAGCAGAGATTCTAGAGTGGCACAGAGCGGTGCATGTGGGACTTGCTGGAGGCTACAGCAGGCTGGCCCCTGCTCAAGGGGGTTATTCAGGTTAAATTGCTGCATTGGCACTTTGCGATAAATAAGTGGGTTTTCAGTTGCAATTTGGGCACTCGGTCTTGAAAAGGTTCGCCTTCGCTGTTGTAGGAGGTTCTCCTCTCCAGTTTTTCCCCAATGGGAAAAATTAAGAAAGCCGAAGGACTTTTTTGTGCTGTACATTTTGAATGTGAAAAACTTTGCCTTCTTTCCAAAAAATGAACTATTTCATGGGAGTTTCATTTCAATGTCTTGTCGAAGGCTTTCACGGCTGGATTCAACTGGTTGTTGTGGGTTTTTGGGGCTGTGTGGCCGGGGTCTGGTAGATCTTGTCCCTGACGTTTTGCCTGCATCCTGCTACAACCAGTTAATTTCAGTGCTTCCCCAAGGTTTTCAATTTTTCCATTAGAAAAATTGAAAAAAAATCATGAACACCCCCCCACCCCTTAAGAACAAGCCAGCTGGATCAGACCAGAGTCCATCTAGTCCAGCTCTCTGCTACTCGCAGTGGCCCACCAGGTGCCATTGGGAGCTCACATGCAGGATGTTCTTTTTTCTGGACCCTCACAGCTCCACTCTGAAGACCTTTATAGACAAAACCAGCACTTCTAATGAATACTGAATACTGAAAGCACAACAGGATCTTCTGTCGGTGACTTGCTATCCGTTGAATACATTTGCACCTTCCCTTTGTCAGAAACCTTTCCCGAGTGCTCTACTCAGGAATGAGGAGATATGTAAAAAATAAGGCGGCCTCATTGACTGCCTACCGTACCTTCCATGCTAATTGCACGGTATTCAAAGCAAGAACAGCAGCAAAGCGCGCATAAAAAAGTCCTGCTTTTCAGGCCGTTTCCCCACTCGCCTTTTGTTGCGTGCTACTCGCTCCAAGTAACGTGGGGTCCAGCAGCACTCCCCACTACCGGAGCGGCGACAACACAGCCGCCCCGATTCTGCCGCCCTCGCGACCTCAGCGCACTTCATTTCTGCCCCTGTTCAGAATTGCGCCTTTTGCAAAACCCCGCGCAGAGGCTGGCCCGGGAACCAGAGTTAGAAGAGGAAACATGACTCGCGATGACTCAAGAAACACCACTTGATCCAGTCAACGAAGCCCGTGTAAGCCCATCGCTTTTTTCTTTTTCTTTTCAAAGTGGGGAAACGGTCTCAGAAACAACATTCCTGATCCTCAAGGTTTTTCTCCAGCTGCTTCTGTGCAGCCTGCCCAACTGCTTCTCCAGCGCACCTGGCAGCCAGACTGCGCGTCCCTTTGCAGGCGTATTGCAAAGTCACCTTGAGAAAGACTGCTTCCATTTCCCCCACCCCCTTCCGCCTCCTCCAGCATCCGGGCACTTTATAACACGTCGCCACTGCGCCTGCGTGCAGAGCCCGTAGCCGCTTCGACCTCTACCGCTGCCGGGTAAGTAGTAGGCCGAGGCGGGTCGGGGGGCCGCGGTGCATCTGTCTCCATCGGCGCCCCCTTCCCCCCTGCTGCAGCCCCTCCAGCTCTCCTTTGTCTCCCCACAGCCCCCGCAGAGCTCCAGCGGCCGCCCCTCCAGCCGCCCGGCAGCCACAGCAGCAGCAGAAGCCGCAGCCCCACCGCCAGTCATGTTCGCCTGCGTGAACCTCGCCGCCGGCTCGCCTGCGTTGGTGAGTGGGGCCTCTGCAGTTATGGGGTGCGGTTTTGCAACGGGGCTCCTCTCGCGACTAGTCTCTTTTTTCTTTGCGGTGCACGGGTGGGGCCCCGGGGCTCGGGCTGCGCCTTGGCCGGAAGGCCCAGCGGGGCTGGCTTTGCTGCGGGTCATTTTCCACCCTGCCAAAACTGCAAACGTGCAAGGAGCTCTTGGTTGCCTTCCTCCTAGCAAAAGCCCTTTTTGGAGAGAAAAAAACTTGCTCCCTCCTCCTTTGCCTGAATTAAAACCTGCTGCAGAAGCTCCGGGTCACAGATTTGCACACCAGCCTCTTCCCGGTTGAGCTCCTGCCCCGGGAAGAGGCTGGCGTGCAAATCTGTGACCTTTACTGCGAAGGTAATCCAAGGGCAGGAACAGGCCGCGGCTGGGCTGGAGTTCATTTTCTCATTCATTCATTGGGCCTTGGTGAGCTTGCACGACTTGCAGCCTTGTCCTCTTTAATGCTTGTGAGAAGCCACTCAGCCTGCAGTGCTGTAACCCTTTGGGGAAGGGGTTTCCTTGGGTATGAGGGATGCAATTTGCTTTTCCGGCAGTCTGAATTGCTTCAGTGAACCTGGGTAGCTTCGTTCAGTTGCTAGTCGCGGGTCCTGCTGTACTCTTTTTGTAAAATAGCTTCAAATAAAACTCCTTGGTTGGTGTAATCTCAAGGTCATTGAGGCTGGCTCCTTCTGCAGTAGGAATTAGGTATCCTTGCTACAGTGACCCGTAGTTCCTGAGCTGTAACATATCACTGGCAAGAACATGAGATACATATATTATGACGTTTCAGTAAGGTACTGATGTATGGTACTTGTGGGAAATGTTAGAGAACAAATCAGGGTTATCAGGTAGCCTGGTCTGGAAAATCCTTTTTCCACTCCAACATGTAATCTCTGTTAAAGAACTTAAAATGTTTTATGTTTCCCGAGAGAGAGAACTGTATAACCTCTGGTATATTATTCTCTATATTATGGATCCCTTAATGGGAAGGGAGGGGTGCAGGAGGAGACTGTGATTTGTTTTAAGCACATTTGCCCCTAGGAAAAGCACAGCATGCCTACAAATTGCATTTTTTACTGTCTGTAGGGGAAAAAGAAGTTGGAACTGACTTGTAGAAAAGCAATGTTCTCGTCAACCCATAGTTGCCAACATTGAATATCAGACTTTCAGGGAGGAGATGGTTTTGAGAACTTATGGACTGATATTAACTGTCTCCAGTGTAGTGAAACTGTAAAGGGGTGAAAATGATCTCCTAGCAAATGTTGGGCGGACAGGCAGGGTGGGGGAGGATCTTACACCTTCGATAGGTTTTGAAGAGCAAAGATTTTGTTCTTTGTGATTCTATGGATCATTTCACTGTTCTTGGAAAACTACGGTAATTGTGGTCACATCTCATTACGTTTCTTTCCTTTCAGATGCGTGCGGGGTCAAGAATCCTGTACAGACCAATTTCTGCCTCGGTGTTGTCTAGGCCAGAAATCAGGACTGGCGAGGTACCTTAAACAATTCTGTAGCTTCCAATCCTTAAACTATCTGGTGAGCTTGTGTGTTCTTGTTCTAGTTACTATAATTCACAACAAAATATCAAACGCTAGCTCTGGTCAAGGCCTTAAGTTGAAAAGCTAATTTGGGGAGAATGGACTTAACTGTGCATGTTTCACTTATTATTATTATTGCAATAAGGTGTCTAAAATAACTTTAGATGTAGCCACTGATCAAACAGCATGGTTACATTAATACTCTAGTTTTCCTCCAAAGGATTGGAAACTACTAATTTCTGATTCATAGGCAGCCTGTTATCCAGGTAAATTGTCATGGGACAAACCCCTAAGTTCATACTGATAAATGGTTTTTCTAATGTAAACGCTAAAGAAAAATGTGAAGACCATTTTGGGCTCATTCCACACATGCAGAATAATGCACTTTCAAACTCTTTCAGTGCTCTTTGAAGTTGTGCGGAATAGCAAAATCCACTTGCAAACAGTTGTGAAAGTGGTTTGAAAACGCATTATTTTGTGTGTGCGGAAGGGGCCATGGAGGAAGTAGCTTTCTCTTGGTTGCTCCTAGACACTCCTAGGATGATAATCTCCAGCTAATAAAAGTTGTCAAATCACAATAATTTCATATTTTATACTTCCTTTTTGCAAGCTTACTTGCCTTCAGCCAGTTTTTCAAGGTATTCCCTGAAAGGAAATGGAACATGAGGGTGTTCAAGTCCTTTAGTTATTGACAAACAGAGATGTCTTCGTTTCTTGTAGAATGTCTGTGACTTCCATAATACAACTGAATAGTTCTCTCCTAGAACTCTGGACTTCTGTACACTAACCTTAATTTTCCTCTCTCCTTTTGAAGGGCAACACAACCTTCCTTTCTGGACCTCAGGAAACCAGCAGTCAGTTAGCACTAAGGAAGTTTCAAACTAGTGCTGTCAGCAGGGACATAGACACGGCTGCCAAATTTATTGGTGCTGGGGCTGCCACAGTAGGAGTGGCTGGTTCTGGTGCTGGTATTGGAACAGTCTTTGGGAGTCTAATCATAGGCTATGCCAGGTAAAACTTCTGACTCTCCATATTGTTTACATAAATGGATGTTGCAGTTATTGTGCTGGCCATTCAAGCACTGAGTTGTTGGATCCTGCTCGTGGACCTTATAGTCACCTATATTCTACTTGTACTACCCTCCTTTGCTACCTCTTTTAACTTTGATGAAGCTGATGGGTAGAGAGAGCTAGAAACAACTATGCGGAGCTGTGGCAGTTCCATGCATTTGCCTCTTATTGCAGATACTGGTTACTCTCATTACAGATAATGCCTCTTATTACAGATAATGGAAGAACTTATTGCTTACCTCGGGACATTTCCCTTATTATGCCCCAGTAAGCTTGGTAAATCTTAAACAGGTCTACACAGAAGTAAATCTTGTTTTATTATCTGCATCTTGCATCTAGGAAAGTGCTCTTAGGATTGCACTGTTAGTTCCAGGCAGATGTAAAAAAAATCTTGCATAAATTAATTACAGTAAATCTGTTGCATGTGTTAAGATCCAGGGTTGGTTCCATCCATCCTTTTGCTCAGTCTTCTGCAGTTCCCCTTATTGCTGTCACTGCCCCCTGCTCGCGTGGATTTTGCCCATGCAGGCCCTGTGAACCCTGGCTTAGCCTTTGTGATGATCAAAGGGTCTCCCTCAATTTAAATCAGCTGGTTGGATCCAGCCCATTGCCAGTAATGAATTAGGTCAGGTGCTTTGGTCTCCCTTGGGGAGAAAAGGGGAGGGGTATACTTTCAGGTAATAAATTTTTTTTTAAGTCTGCGTAACAGAAACTCCAGTCTTCTATGGAGAGCCTTCGCAGACTGAGGCATCCCCTAATATAGTAAGGGAAAGGAGGGTAGCGTGGTGGCCAAGCTTGCGGATGATACCAAATTATGTAGGGTTGTGAGAACCACAAAGGATTGTGAAGAGCTCCAAGCGGACCTTGATAAATTAGGTGAGCGGGCTAAGAAATGGCAAATACAGTTCAACGTAGCAAAATGTAAAGTGATGCACATAGGGGCAAAAAATCCAAACTTCACATACACGCTACAGGGGTCAGTGCTATTGGTCACAGACCAGGAAAAGGATTTGGGCGTTTTCGTTGATAGTTCCATGGGAATGTCAACTCAATGCATGGCAGCTGTGAAAAAGGCAAACTCTATGCTGGGGATAATTAGGAAAGGAGTTGATAATAAAACTGCAAGGATTGTCATGCTCCCTCTTATATAAAGCCGGTAGATAGCGACTGCATTCTTTGGAGTACTGCAGGTCCAGTTCTGCAGTCTTATACATCTCAAAAAGGATATCGAAGAGATAGAAAAAGTGCAGAGAAGAACAATGAGGATGATTGAGGGATTGGAGCACCTTCCTTATGAGGAGAGGCTGCAGCATTTGGGACTCTTTAGTTTGGAGAGGAGATGCCTGAGGGGGGATGTGATTGAAGTCTATAAAATTATGCATGGAGTAAAAAGTGTTGACAAAGAAATTTTTCTCTCTTTCTCACAATACTAGAACCAGGGGGCATACATTGAAAATGCTGGGGGGAAGAATTAGGACTAATAAAAGGAAACATTTCTTCACGCAACGCGTGATTGGTGTTTGAAATATGCTGCCACAGTGGTGATGGCCGCTAACCTGGATAGCTTTAAAAGGGGCTTGGACAGATTTATGGAGGAAAAGTCAATCTATGGCTACCAATCTTGATCCTCCTTGATCTGAGGTTGCAAATGCCTTAGCAGACCAGGTGCTCAGGAGCAGCAGCAGCAGAAGGGCATAATTTTATAATTATGCATAATTTTATAGACTTCAATCACATCCCCCCCTCAGACGTCTCCTCTCATTTCACATCCTGCATGTGAGCTCCCAAAGTTATCTGGTGTGCCACTGTGAGTAGCGGAGTGCTGGACTAGATGGACTCTTGTCTGATTCAGCTGGCTCGTTCTTATGTAAAGCCTCTGAGAAGGTTCTCTGTTCATATACAAATAGAAATAATTGATGGGTGTAGTGTCCCTACAAGGGTGGCCAACCTATGGCACTCCAGATGTTCATGGACTACAATGGCAAATTAGGCATGCTGGCAGGGGCTGATGCGAATTGTAGTCCATGAACATCTGGAGCGCCATAGGTTGGCCACCCCTGAAAAGAAGAAAAAGAGTCTTAATAGGTTTAATTCTTGAGACTCCTGTTACTAATTCATGTATGATTCTACCCAGTATTGAGAGGACTCTTGAATACCATACAGTTTTGGAAAAATGGGTCATAGCGCAGTCCTAAATAACAGTGGTGCTAGATAGCCTAAGGAAATGCCTAGAAATTTGATTTAATCATTTTTTTCCCCTCAGTCTCACCTAATCTCGTCTGTCTTCTCACTCACCCATTCCACATGGATTTTATGTATGATAGCCCCAGCATAGCTTTTGGAGCAGTCAGAAGGGGTCCTCTAACATCTCCTCCTTTAACAGCTCCTCTTGACTTTGGCACAGACGTAGTAGTGAAATATTTGAACATGAAGTTGTAGAAAATTGCTGCATCAGGAAATTGAGTGGGAACCACACGGTTCTGCTTTGGTGGGGGAGGGAACTTAGGAAATGGCTGACTTCTTTGCTAGAGACCATGAGTACCTGGTAAACAGAAGAGATGGATGGAAATCTAAGCATAAGAACATTATTTCCCCACATTTGAGTGAGTTCTGGTTGTTTTGAAGTTTACCATTTTGTCTTATGTTTCCTCATGCCTTACCAAATGGAAGCTTTGAATGGCCACCACGTGGTTTCCAGTCTGCTTGCTTGCTTGCTTGCTTGCTTGCTTGCTTGCTTGCTTGCTTGCTTGCTTGCTTGCTTGCTTCCTTCCTTCCTTCCTTCCTTCCTTCCTTCCTTCCTTCCTTCCTTCCTTCCTTCCTTCCTCCCTCCCTCCCTCCCTCCCTCCCTCCCTCCCTCCCTCCCTTCCTCCCTCCCTCCCTCCCTCCCTAGGGAGTGCTGAATGTTGCAATTGTGATCTTGTTCAGATTTGTATTAAATTACCACAGCTCTGTAATCAGCCCGGCAAGGGGTTTTTGATTATTCATTCATTCATTCATTCATTCATTCATTTGTTTATTATATTTTTAGACCGCCCTCCCCAGTAGGGTCAGGGTGGTACATCATAATTTAATATATAAAATAAAACATAAAACAGTAATTCAGTCTGTAATTTAAAGCATGTACGCAGTTGTCTTACTATGTAACTGAAAGTCACTCGGCTTTTCACTCTAAAGTTACTAAAATCTAAATAGATACATCCGTTTAGAACTAAATTACTGCCTTTTACTGTTTATACATTAAAATAACTCATGCCATAATTTTCTGTTCCAGAAATCCTTCTCTGAAGCAGCAGTTATTCTCATATGCTATTTTGGGATTTGCTCTCTCTGAAGCTATGGGTCTCTTCTGTCTGATGGTTGCGTTCCTGATCCTGTTCGCCATGTGAAGAGAACTGCTGAACTCTGGCATTAGTGAACTACAAATGTGATTCCGTGTACTTGGGCTCAGAAATCGTTTATCATGGAAACGTATGCTACTTCCAAAGCAGTTTAATTAAAGATGGTAACGAGTTTAAACTCAGGCTGTGGCCTGTGATTGGCTGTTGGCTTCTTTCTTCCTCCTTGAGCAGTAGAGTAGAATCATATGAGTTGGAAGAGACCCCAAAGGCCATCAAGTCCAACCCCCGGCAGTGCAGGAACACACAATCAAGTAGGGATGGTCTGTCCAGAGAATTCTAGTTTTATTTTGCCTTGGAAGCTTTTAAAACCCAATTTAGGAAAATCCTTTCCTGGTAAACTTTAATGGGGCTGCATTATAGATGTTGGCATCTCATCCTGGACATACTTACCTTAGTCTATTCATGTATGGCCTTAAAAGGCACTGTGTCCCTGTCAACCTGGTAGGAAGATCTGTAAGTAATGTTCCTGGCAGGAGTCTTCTCAGCCTAACCCCCCCTCCCCCAGCCCTAACGTTGTGCTCCATCAGTAGTGTGAGTATAACAGGTTTAAATCCTTCTGCCTGTACAACTCTGGCCTAAAGCAGGAGTCCCCTGGGTTACTGTGATTCTGCTCTTAAAAATAAATTTGTCCAGTTTGATCCTAAGTGGATTGAGGAAAGCTGCTATTCTCTCAGTCACAACTAATCCTCCATTTACAATACAAAGTCCCTGAAATAAATACTAGGGAGTGAGCTGGATTGAATGTCTTGGCCCTTTCAGGTGGAAGACCTAGGATTGTGCTGTTAAAAGTGGAAGGCTATAAAGTGATGCACAAATATTTGTAGGAATTTTCCAAACAAATTTTCGAGCATTTGACACCCAGTGTTCAATGGGGGGGGGGGGGACCCAGGTTATGTGTAGTTTTGAATAACAGTAGCACGCCGTTCTTAGGAATAGCCGGCCTTTTGCAGGAACACATGAAATTGTTTTGTTCAAAGTCAGTGTTCTCTATGCTTAACTGGCACCTGCTCACCAGGGTCTTAGGTGGAGGTCTTTCATATTGCTTACTAACTGACTCTTAATGGGAGATGCAGAGGATTTTACTTTGGACCTTATTCATGCAAAGCAGATACTCTTCCCCTAAGCCAGGGCTTCTCCACATATTTACCATCCAAGGCATAGGTGTCAAACTCGTGGCCCTCCAGATGTTATGTACTACAGTTCCCATCATCCCCTGCCAGCATGATGCTGTCAGGTAAGTGGCATAGAAGAGAAATGGTCAGGTACAGGTTCATAAACCCAGAAATTGGTAACCGAATTAAATTGCTTGAGCATTTTAAGAGATTCAGGTGAGAACCAGCACAGCAGCAGAATGGGTCTGGTTTTCTCTTGCAAAATATGTATAGCTCCATTTATATTCCACCTTTCTCCTCACTGGGGACCTAGAACAGATTATGTTGTTCTTTGTTGTACCTCAAAGGGTTTTTTGAGGATAGGTCAGGGCCAAGGCAGAATGGAAATTTGAACCTGCGTCTGTCAAATCCTAGCCTGCTACTAATCACTACTATCCCTGAAGCAGATGCCAGAAAATAATCAGTGTTTGGTACTGTACTTTTTATTTTCTGTGAGATCCCTTTATGTGAAAGCCCCTCTCTCTGTTGTGTTCTGAGATTCTGTTGTGTGCTGTGTTACCCAGCCTCCTTGCCTGCCTTTGCATTCCCTACTTATTTTTATTGTCAGTTGTATGTGGTAGACTGACAGAACTATCAGCATGTGGGGGGCTGCTCTGAGATAAAAGGGGAACCTTTAAATAAAGCAGTTAATTTTTATTTTCTCTTAAACATAAACAGAGTTTATGGGAAAGTATCACAATGTAACAGTTATAGTAAAGTTCATAAGCATAATGGGTTCAGAAAAATACAGCTTTTTTCTGAAAAATTTGTTAGACTTCGGTACGAAGCCTCATTGTTTCACTCATCACTTCAACTGATAACTTCCATAAAGCTTAGTTTTCTAACTTGCTGCTTAGGCTAATACAAATCCCTCATGTTCTGCAGCACCTCTCTTATGTGCACAGCTACCATCCAATCACCCATCAAGCCCCCCCTCTTTCTTACTCTACAAATAGCAACATGCATATAAAAATGCCACATTAAAACCTAGAAAGAAAAACAATATTTACATCCTGAAAACATCAAATGTACAAATAAATTACAAGCCACAGATACCATGCACATAAAAAGGACAGTGCAGTGGGTAAAATGTAACCCATGACTGATAAGCAGATCCTGCATATGCCAAGACAGTATACCACTGATTCAGAGTGCCAACTCAGGCATGGTAAATGACTGAAGAATTAGGTGGGGTGCTTGGGGAAGACCTGGACGGAGCACAATGGGGATACGATTCCAGAGAATCCACCTTGCAAAGTTTCCATTTCCTCTTGGGGCACAAGTGTAGCACCAATCGCAAATGGACCCACAATTTGTGAGCATTTCAGGGGTATCAGTGGGGACTTCAGCTAGAATACTGTGTCCAGTTCTGAGCACCACAATTCAAAGATATTGGTCGGCTAGAATGGGTCCAGAGGAAGGCAACCAAAATGGTAAAAGGTAATCCGTGCCCTATGAAGAGCGTCTGAGGGATCCGGGTAGGTTTAGTCTGGAGAAGAACAGGTTAAGGGGGCACATGATAAAAATAAAGTTTCCCCTTCAGTCGTGTCCGACCCTGGGGTACCACTACAAGTAGTGATTTCACAGGCAAGTCGTTTTTGTGGGGTAGTTTGCCATTGCTTTCCCCAGCTATTTACCCCCTAGCTACGTGCTAGGTCAGTGGTGGTGAACCTTTGGCACTCCAGATGTTATGGACTACAATTCCCATCAGCCCCTTCCAGCATGGCAATTGGCTAGGTACTTATTTACTGGTGCTAGGTACTTATTTACCGACCCAGGAATGGATGGATGGCTGAGTTGACCATGAGCCAGCTGACAAGGATATCCGACCCACAGGGGGCTCGAACTCCTGACCATGTGAGTGGCAGTGCAAGCACTTAACCACTACGCCACGCGGCTCCTAAAACAGGTTTAGTCTGGAGAAGAAAAGGTTAAGGGCCACATGATAGCCATGTTTAAATATTTGAAGGGATGTCAGGTTGTTTCCTACAGCTCCAGAGACTAGGACAAGGAGTCAAACTATGAGAAAAGAGATTTCACCTAAACATTAGGAAGGATTTCCTGACAGTAAGAGCTGTTTGACAGTGGAATGGTGGAGTCTCCTCCTCTGGAGGTTTTTAAACAGAGGCTGGATGGCCATTGGTCAGGAGTGCTTTGATTATGTATTTTTCCTGGCAGGGGCTTGGTCTTGATGTCCCTTGTGGTCTCCTCCAACTCTATGATTCGGTTTTCTTACACGCTGAACGTGCCTTGTAAACGTTTGGGGATAGAAATCCTGGCTTATGGGTGCAGACTTTCGGATTTCCCCGCACCTCTTTCCCGTCCATTCGTTTCCCACCGCTTTCCTCTATCCACAGGCTCTTAAGCGCAGAGGCATCCTGTTCGGTTATTTCCGTGCCTCTTCGGCTCTTTCCGACCCTTCTAGGGCCGCCTCGGCGACGTCACCCTCTCCAATGACGTGTCATTTCCTCCTTCCTCGAACCGCCCCTGCCGCGCTCCTTTCTCGTCACGTGACATCTCCTCCTTCGCCGGGGAGGGGGACAGGGGGGAGCGGGGGCGAAGATGCGAGCGAACCTCAGACGAGCGAGAATGAGATGTGTTCGTGAGTTCTCGCGAGATGTGACGGAAGCCTGTGGAGGACCTGGGCTTTAATGTGCGGTTCGGCCGGTGGTCGTGTGAGGGGTGAGCGGTGATTTATTTTTTTTCCCTTCTGTGGGAAATAAAGGCCGAGGCGGGTGAGGGCGGCGCTTTCGCCTGGTCGGGCGTGGCTGGACCCCTTCCCCGGGACGCGGCCTGAGTGGACGACAGACGGGCCCTGCCTGGGCAGAAGAGGTGGGGGAACCTGTCTGGGAGGCTGTAATATGGCGCCTCGGGTGCTGCTGCCGACACAAGGCTATTTCTCCACCCGCAGAACGGTTTGCGGCTTGCGGGGAGCCCCGTTATTCGCGGTGGACGAGCGAGCCTGGCTGGCCCGTGCAAATACACGCCGCCCTTGGGCCTCCGCCCACAGCATTACTGGGAGGAGCCCCATAGAAGGACAGGATCCCCCCACCCCAAAGCCATGGGCTGCAGGGACGGTAGGGAGGGGGGGGGGAGGTGCCTTATATTCCGTGCTTGCTTTTTCTCGCCTCTTTACTGTATGAATAATTTCCTTCCCCGCCTTTTAAAAAATGCATTAACATAATAGAGAAGGAGAATGTCCTTTCCTGTCTTTTATTCACCTAAATGCCCCATATGGGTTGTGGGGATTTTTCTCCTCTGTACCCTTCCTCCCCCTAATGCTGGGAGCAATAGAAGGTGAGCATCCTCCCCACCCAATGCTATTTGTAGGAAGCCGTCACTTTCCTCTCCTTTTATAATATTTGCACCACAGGAGGAGATTGTTTAGTCTACTCATGTATAAATAGTGCAAAGGGGGAGGAGCAGAGAAACAGTATTTAAGCATCCTTCCCTCCATTCACTTTAACATCCTACGGTTAATTTGATTGTGGGGATTTTCTCCTTTAATAATGCCTCCCTTCCCAGTACTGGGGAGGGAGAGAGGAAGGAAGTGAAGTGGCCTAGAACAAGGATATGTGTGGTACACTGAATGAGGATGATGAGCGAAATGAATGCAGAGTGGTAGCCGTGTTCATCCGTTGTAGAAAAATAAAAGTCCAGTGGCGCCTTGAAGTCTAGCAACATTAATTTCAGCGTGAGTTTTCATGAGTCCCAGCTCACCACCTGAGTGCATCGAAGCCTGAATTTTGTACTTTCCCCCCACAGCAGAGTTGGGAAAGCCTAGTCTGCTGACCTTTTTAACTGGTGGTATTGGGGACTGAATTTGCTCCGTCTACATTCAAACTGATTGGAAACTGGACACTGGTACATGGAGAAAGAAGAGACATTCTCCCATCTATTTGATGCAGGTGTAGATGGAGAGATATTAAACATTTCCTCCATCTTTTTGGTGTGGATATTTATGTCTGCTTACCATGTATTGATTGTGGGAAGATGAAATTCAAATGAATCTTATCTGCAAATCTAATGAAAGTACATCAAGGCGGTGAGGACAGTTTGTGACTATACCAACTGCTATTTTTGTTCTGTTACTTCTTAGCTCGTTCATTAATAGAAAACAGTTTCTATAAGGTACAGTTCCTGTAAATAGCTACCATTGTGATAAATTCAATTCATGTGGGTTGTATCTTTCAGCCTCCTGTTACCCATTGTTAATTCTGTATCTTTCTTCAAATAACTTCTGAGGAATGTTCTCAGGTTTGGCTTTTCTTCCTCTGAAGTGGTCAGGTTCTTCCTTTAAAGTGTTACTGTAACGTTTTAAATTGTTATGTGTGTGTTTCTTTAAATCGAGAGATGAATTGAAGGAGGATGGGGGATGAGAGAGGGAGGTGAGAGAGGTTAACAATGGAGAGTGACTGAGTAGAGCAAGTGTGTTAAAACTTGGGAGAGAAACAGCAGTCTGTGCTGTCAGCCTGAGCTAAACTGTATCAGAGTATATACAAAACTTGAGAGAGAGGGAAAATATTATGTGCTGAACAGAGAGGGGGGGGTAGTGTTCTGTGCTGAAGTGAGAGACTTCACTCTTCAGTGTAGCAGTCTCTGCTATACTGTCTAGAAAAGGAGTCACATCCTGATATGATCTCAGAGATGTAAAGGAGTGAGAGAGTGAATTGATGTAAAGTCACCTCAGCGGAAGTTGTTGCCTCAGTTTGTTTTATTTTGTGTAAGTTATTTCTTGAAACGTTTAAGCTAAAGAACACACACGCATATATAAATAAAATCTTATTTGTTAATTACAACCTGGAATCCTACACTAGTAATTTCCTCAGGACCGCATAGCCCTTTAAAACTGCTTTAAAGCTTGGACACGCTATTTAAGGGGAAAGTATAAAGGGGTTTGGAATTAAATTCCTGGGGCAGCAAAATATAGAAGGAAAAAGAAAGGAATAAACATTATTTTGCACCTATTATACTTATTTGTAATGAAATAAGTGGGCATCACAGTTATAGTTTGGTTATGTTCTATGAAGCTTTGGTGTTGTAAGCAAAGAATGTTCTGTTAAGGTACACATTGGTCCTTTTTTTCAGATGAATTTTGGAATTCCATTCCATGGTCAGCATGAGAGCCAGGTGACATAGTGGTTAAGAGTGGCAGACTCTAATTGGAGAACTGGGTTTGATTTCCCACTCCTCTTCATGAAGCTTGCTGTGTGACCTCGGGCTAGTCGCAGGTGTCTCAGGACTCTCTCAGCCCCACATACAGTAGTGCGATTCAGCAGGTTTGCACCACTTCGGCAGAACCCGTTGTTAAAATGGTGCTTGTAAACAACCAGTTGTTAAATTATTTGAATTCCACCACCGGAGCCGGTTGTTAAATTATTTGAATCTTACCACTTCCCACAAACCTCATAAGGTGTCTATAGGGAGGAAGGGGAAGGAAAGACGATTGTAGCCATTTTGAGACTCCTTAAAGGTAGAGGAAAGCGGTGTGTAAAAATCTCCTCTTTTTTTTCCAATAAGAGACTCTACTTTGGCTTCCAGTGCCGTGGTCAGCACCATATGATTATTGATTTAGCTACTTCTAATGCTGCTTTCTTATCAGCATTACATGTGAATGGATATCTCCCTGCACCATTGTGCTGCTGAGAACATAAACGCAAAGTATTTGTACACTTAGGTCAGTAATCAGCCATAATGCTGTGATGAAGATGTTTTCTCAAGGTACAGATAATTTGACAACTAGCGAGATATCTGAAAAGCAGATGCATTAAAATCATGCATAGGAACTTGACACAAGCAAATACTCTTTGTAGCCAGTGTTGTTAGTGTTGTAGCCAGTGCTGTTTTCAAGGCAAGGGAAAAGCAACCTTGTTGTGAGATGCTATGAAGGATATGGTTCAGCTTATGTATTCACTTGCAACAACATCTCACATGTCGTCATGTGAGGGGGTAGCAAATAGAGTAAGTTTGGAAGGAATTTCTTGTTCGAGAAACCCTGACAGATCAAGAAATGGCAAGCAATGTTGTTCCATCAGATGGACTGACTCAGACAGTCTCTTTAGGGACTGCTGGAGATAACACCTTAAAGGAACGTGACGTTATTTTGTAGTAATAAAAACTTGCTACCATGTTTTTGTGTAAATGTGGCACAGCAGTGCCATGAAATTGTTGCAACTCTCGGGGGAATACATTCACCTGAAATCAAGTGCTCTTTAATAAACACCAGAATTTTTATACTACTTGTGTTACATTCTTGAAATTCCACAGACGTCAGTAGGAAAGGCCGAATGTGCTTAAACGCCTGACTGAAATTAATATGATTGAGTGTTGCTAGATTGTATCTGCAAGGAGGAGGAATCCCTCCAAAAATATATTAAAAAGTAGTGAACCAGTGACTGGACTATGCTTCTTGAAACCTCTTGTGTGGGTTAACATGACTGTGCGGAGTAGCCTTAAAAAACCAGCCCTTCGCATAGAAAATGAGCCACCCTGATAAATATCAGTTGACCTACTGTGAAGCAGGGCCACCTCCAGAATTAGGCACCATTGGCAAGATGTTGTCAAGGTGGCCTCTCTACCTTCTGCCAAACCTTGGCAGGCATGCAGTATTTGCTGTTTTTAAAAACTGCCGCACTGACCTTCCCCTTCTATGTGGAAACCCACCACCCCAAAGAAGCACCCAGGTAAGAGAGCAGTGAGGGTGGCTAGGTGCCACTGCAATATATTCTCTTACCTGTGTGTGAGAGTATCCACTTATCCACTCCTTGCTTGCTTGTCAATTTTGGGGCAGTCTTGGTAGCCGCTGAATCCATTTATGAGATCCACTACTGCCCCAAAGGAAGAAGATCTGGTTTTTATACCCCACTTTGCTCTACCTTTAAGGAGTCTCCAAGTTGTTTACAATTGCCTTCCCCCCTCCCCACATCTTGTGAAGTAGGTGGGGCTGAGAGCGTTCTTGGGGAACTGTGACTAGCCCAAGGTCACCCAGCAGGCTTCTTGTGAACCAAACCTGGTTCACCAGACTAGAGTCCCCTGCTCATGTGGAAGAGCAGGGAACAAAACCCAGTTCTCCAGATTAGAGTTTGCCGCTCTTAGTTACTATGCCATGCCAGCTCTCGTGCTGGAGGGAGGCAGGTGAACAAGCAGAGGAAACAGATCCTAGCTGCTTTGCCTTCTGCTTTGGCAACAGAAGAAGATGAAACCTGTGCCATTGTTGCTGGAGGAAGACCCTATTCAGCCAGTTCCCCAAAGGGTCAGGTGCATGATGTTAAGTCATGTGTCAGTGGTAGGGTTAGGGCAATGTGAGTTGCGTGTATGATTTTAAATGGTGTGATGGAGGTCTAGATGGAACTGATAAGTACCAGGATTTTTGAGCCTTGCTTGCACTGTTTAACATGTTTCGAGTTTTAAACACTGTTCTGTCGGGTTTCTACATTGGCTTGTGCTCATACATTAAGGTTGACTGGCAAGCATCTTTTGGCCTTCCTGCATTTTTAGACTCACCCATGAACTGAGCATTCTGTATGAAGTGCAGGTTTTAGTTTCCTTCTTGCCCCTTTTCCCATATCCATGTCTGATGCCTTTTGTTCACTTCTCTCTTTCATATACGGTGACTTGTGTCAGTTATGGATTCTAAAGTATTTCATTGATGAAATGTTAAAAAACTGATCCACCGCTATCTTTTTGTCAAACATTCTGAAATAAATAAAATGGTGCTAATTTGAAAGTTTCATGGCAGAACACGTGCTTTAACAAAACGTCATAATTGACCATTAATTAAGGGGCTGAGGTGCTGCTTTTGAAACTCATCAAGAGGTAACAAAAACTAGCAGAATTGTGAGACGCTACATGAAACAGACTAGTCACTGGAACATTGCCCTTACTTTGCTTGAAAGCATACTAGGAATAGTGAGGGAAAGTTAGGAAAGGAAGTTGCCCGTAGCTGTCTGTTCTGGTAGATTTCATAAGGGATGAATGATTGAAATGTGTTGTCACTGGAAAAGGAAAAGATTCTGCAGTGCTTTATAGTGTATGTTCGATTTCTGCACCAACACCAATGCCTTGTGCCACTGGTATAGTAAAGGGGAGGGTCGCCAGCATGAGTACTTCAGGTATCCTTGTGTACAGGACATTGCTGATTATGCTGTATGTGAAATGCCTTCTGGTAATTACTGAAACACCTATAACAACTTCACTGTTGACTGGGGTGCTGTGTGGTTTCCGGGCTGTATGGCCGTGTTCTAGCAGCATTCTCTCCTGACGTTTCACCTGCATCTGTGACTGGCATCTTCAGAGGATCTGATAGTAGGAAAGCAAGTGGAGTATATATACCTGTTGGAGTGTTTATACCTGTTGGAGGTATATATACCTGTTGGAGTATATAACACCTGTTGGAGTTGGCCATGCTGGTAGGGGCTGATGGGAATTGTAGTCCATGAACATCTGGAGTGCCATAGGTTGGCCTTCCCTGATCTACGTCATTCTCTGAGTTAATGCATAATTATCTGGAATGTGCTTGATTGTTTTTAGCAGCTGCTGTTCAGATTTTAAGTCAGGTGGTGGCAATTGATGCCTGGCATCTAGGCATTATTCTCTGCCCACCCATTAAAATCTCTTTACTACAAGAAAGCGGTTGTCTAAGTAAGGGTTGTGTTCCAGCTCAGTAGAAAAATCTATAGAGTTCCAAGCTATTACCTATCTTTGTTTGGAGTAGCCTGTTTGTGTTGCAAGGGGAAAGAGGGCCTGTATCCAGTGATAGCAGCTATGCTGCTGCTTGGGCTGTGGTCGGTTGCCGGTGCTTGTCATGGCTTGAGACATCATGGCTTGAACCATTTTAGACAGTAAAGAAACTTAGTTTAATTTACCTTAAAATATTCCAATTCAAACCTTAAAATTCAATTGCAATCTTTTTGCCTACATAATTGTATGTTGCACATCCATGGAAGTGGAAATTATCAGTTAAAATTTAAGGCATTTGATAGATGTCGACTGTATTTATACCAATATACTATATACTAGTATACTAGTTTTTCTTAACAGAGTGAACAGTGCTGTAGGAAATCTGGATTTAGGTTTGGCCAGTGAGTAACTCTGTGTGTTTGAACCAAGCAACTACAAATAGAGCAATTTTGCAGGAGTAGCATATACTGCCTTCCCCCTTGTGCTCTCCCACCCCACCCCACCTTCCAGTGCTGAGAAGAAGACCCAGGACTAGATAGCATTTATCTTTATTTCATCCAGAATTTCCTTTCATCCATATTTTCACGAGAACCCTGAACCTTTTCTAACCTTCGTATTAAAACTATCCTGTGTTTTGTGTGTGTGCGTTCCTTGCTTCTTCCCTCATTAGTTAATGGTGAACCTTTTGGGCTTGGCATGTCAAAAATTTGAAAAATGTCCAACTTGACTCTCCTGGCATGTCACACACACACCCCTTCACCCAAATGAAAGAGAATCAAACTTTTTGCATATTCATTTTTTTAAAAATGCAGTCCAATTATGTGGGGTGACATGTATTATATACACAAACGTCAAATAATTACAAAAATGACTCCAACTCAAAAAGGGAGAATAGCTGTCAGATATTGGTGAACACTGGTATGTCACCAAAATGTCATGGTGTGTCACCTTTGACATGCATATCATAGGTTTGTCATTGCTGTTCTAAAGCATGTGTTGTGCTACACATTTTTATTTTCAAACAACAACATAGGACACGTGGAGGTCAAATAAATAAATATTAGGAAACTCAGGCTTTTTAATTTTTTAATTACTTTTTATTAAGACTTTTTACAAGACAAAACAAAAGCAATGACCAAGAACAAACAGAAAAAGCTATGTTTAAAAAGGGAAAGGGTTTCCCCTGCACCAGATGTAATCATAATTAGCTCCTGGTTTCCCCCACACCAAATCTAATCACAATTAGCAATTTTACCACTTACTCTTTAATTACAGTTAAAGAGCTAATTCCAAAGTATATTACTAATAAAATCATTCCTTTCTCTATTGTACCTATTTTCTTGTTCTTCTGCTTCTCAAAACCATAAATCATCCGTTCATTTTTTTCCTGTTTCATGAAGAAATCTATCAGCACTTTCCAATTATCAGTGAATTTAGATGAGTTATTTTCTTTAAGCAAAGAGGTAGCTTTGGCTATCTCCTCCCATTCCAGTAACTTCACAAACCTTCACAAATCTTCTATAGTAAGTATTGATTCAAATTTCCATTTTTGTGCATGTAGTAATCTTGCTGCTGATCTCATACGTAAGAATGAAATTCCATTCTTCCCTCACTGTTTGATCATAAGACTCAAAAAGAAAAGCTTCTGGTTTCATTTGTATATTAATCGTTAAAGTCAGAGTGTTGAACTCATTTGTTACAAGGGCAAGATAAGACAGAAATGTACTTGGCCGTGCTTTGGGGCCGGGGGATGGCTGTCCAATCAGCACTGGAGGGGGAGTTACCTCGATTGGCTAGTCTGCTCTGGGTTTGCCAACCCAAAATGCACTGGGGGAAGTGGTCGGCACTTGCAAGGGGGGAGGTACCTGGACTGGTGAGCCTGAAGTAGGCTCACCAGCCCAGAACAACATTTGGGTGGGGGGTGTTGACTTTCAAATCATGTCCTAAATCAAGCAGCCATCTGTTTCTCAGTATAACCCATTCTTTCAACCCAACAAAACAACAAGCAGTAAAATAGAATTTCAGATCAGATAAATCTAGATCTCCTCTTTATTTTTCCTCGCCAAACAAAGTTTGAGATATAATTCTGCCATTGTTTAAATGGACTATCGTTTGTTAACACTGGTAGTGTTTGAAACAAAAGTAACTTCCTTGGTAGTATAATCTTAATCACAGAAATCTTAATCACAGAAATTCTCTCCATCAGTGGTAACTGAAGTTTATTCTACCTTGATAGATTTTTTTTAACTTAATTTCATGTTTTGACATAATTTTTGAACTATCATACGATTCATACTTGTTGACATCACTCAAGATGTTTTACCTTTTTTCAATCTTAACATGGTTAATAATTTTCCTTTCAGTAAGTTGTTTATAAAATACTCCTTTGTCTTCCTTTGGAGCATAAATTTCTGATATAGTTTTAATCCCATGCCAGATAACTTTCACCCCCACATATCTGCCATGTCCTTTGGTCAAAACCAATTGAAATGCATTTTGATATATACTACTATCTCATTTTTCTTTTTAATAATGGCTGAGAAATTCTTCACCTAAATATCTGTGGGACAAATAAGTTTTCATCCTTTTTTCGAATATGGGTATCTTGTAGGCAGATTATATCTTGTTTTAGTTTTTTCAGATGAAATATTTTTCTCCTCTTTTATCAGCTCCATTTATGTTCCACGTTAGACATTTATAATACATAGTTGGGTTCCAGAGTATATAAAATAAAAGGTACGCTTTCCCATTTTCCCTCATGAAACACAATTGTCTGTTTCAGAGAGGAAAGCATATTCTTTTCTCTCAGACTGAATTTTGAAAGGTATTTGTTTCAAAATGATTATGTCCCCATTATCAATTTTCAATCACGTATCAAAATGCTGTTATGGGATAAGATCTCTCATCCTCTTCTTTACAAACTGAGCCACTGTATCTCTTGGTATTTTCCTCATTGCAGCATACTGGGAATTTGTATACTTCATCAACTTCAGTCTCCATTAACTTTCTTTGACCCCCAGAAAGTTTGCCAAACAACTATAATTCTTTGTCTTATAATGTCATTCTGCAAACTCAGGAACTACCCTGAATCTCAAATAGACTATTTTCTCCCCTCCCAAATCATGGATATATGGGGTAAAATTTTGTATGTGTGAGATCATAGGACCACATTTAGCACCGCCCGGAGCCCCTCGGGGATGGGGCGGTATAAAAATCTAACTAATAAATAAATAAATAAAAACTTTGTACTGTGGTGGGGAAAAGTGCTGCCCAGTCACTGCTATGACAAACCCACAGGGTTTTCAAGGCAAGAGACTTGCTGAGGTGATTTGCCATTGCCTGCCTCTGCATGGGGTGAAAGAGTTCTGAGAAAACTGTGACCCAGAAGGTTACCCAGCAGACTTCATGAGGAGGGTTGGGGAATGAAACCTGGTTCTCCAGATTAGAGTCTGCCACTGTTAACTACTACATGGCTGGCTCTCATTTCTATGTCTAGGTTTACAGTTAACATAGTACATTGGGGAGGGGCTTGGTGAACAGGGACAAATGTAATGTCTGAGCACAACTGTCCTGGAGAAAGCATTTGTGTGATCTTAGTGGTTGTAGAAAGTGCTGTTATCAAAAGATTTACTTTCACTGATGTCCTACCTTGCCCAAACATTGTGGTTGTCTCTGAACACATCCCCAGAAACTTGCAATCAAAAATGTATTTTTGTCCTCAGTGTAACATACTTCTGTTACTATGGAAAAGGATCAGCTAAAGATGTATTCATAACCCACCATGGGCTGCCATATAGAATAAGAAAGTAATAACATTTTTTTCTCGAATTACAGGACCATTGTCATGAAAAGGAGATTATAATAAGTTCATCCTTATGAAAATCAGCTTACATGTGAAATCTGCCAGGTATGTTTATATATGTTATGCAATATCGACTTCTGTTTTTAGTCAAAAGCATAATTTCCATATTTTGTGGAAATGTCTCCTGGTGGACATCCTTGCACAGATCTGTTTTGAGCTTCTATGTCTTCCTTGCCTCTGTTAGAAAACATACCCTAATCTGCCTTGTTAATCTGCCTTGTTGAGATGTTGGCTCTTTTGAAGCTTGTCTTTATAGAGACATTTGTGCACAGGGGAAGCACTAGCAAGTGTAGGATTGCATGTTTGGGGTTTGCAGCCTGTTTGTGTCTTGTGCAGCCTGTTTTGTAACTTGGGTATATTGTTCTGAATCATTAGAATTGGTTATTGTTCCAACGTAGGTAATACAAGGACCTGTGGAATATGAGTGATGACAAACCTTTTTTATGTACTGCCCCTGGATGTGGACAGGTAATATATGTTGGAATTTTCCATTTTAATCAACAAAGAAAAAAATGAGAGGGGAGGGGGGTTGCTTGACTTTTACTGATTGTTTATGATGACTACTGAGTCAGTCATCCCAACGAGGTCACAATCCTCAATTGCATATACTAACTTCTGTCGGGATAATCAGCCCTGTCAATTCTAATGGCCAGATGTGCCTAGTCAGGCAATAGCTCCTACACAAGCCAAGGTCTGTGCTCTCGGTTCATAATAGCCAGCATTGACAGCTCCCTTCTTTTGTTTGGAGACACTTATAGTCTAGTTACTGATGAGACGTTGAGTAATACACAACAGAGAAGTAGTTCTGCAGCAAATGACTGATGAAAGTATGGATAGGTGTAATTTGAGTGCACTTCTTTGGCATTAGATATTACTGCCTACTCCAGCCTTTTGTTAAGTGGTATATTTATTGTAGGAGCCACGTGGTGTAGTGGTTAAGTGCTTGCACTGCCACTCACACAGGAGTTCGAGCCCCCTGTGGGTCAGATATCCTGGCAGCTGGCTCATGGTCAACTCAGCCATCCATCCATTTCTTGGTCGGTAAATGAGTACCTAGCACATAGCTAGGGGGTAAAGAATAGCCGGGGAAAGCAATGGCAAACTACCGCACAAAAGGGGCTTGCCTATGAAATCACTGCTCACAGTGGTACCCCAGGGTTGGACATGACTGGAGGGGAAACTTTACCTTTATATTTATTGTGTCACTAACCAGGATGAAAACAGATTTTTCTTTAAAAAGTAGAGATGTTCATGGTATTTTTCCAGAGGTAAATGATCATTGAAGTATTAAAACTGATTTATCGGAAGGGGGCTTGTTTCAACCTTATTACAGTTTAGGAGACTTCATCAGCAATTTGTTTAAAGCAGTTTTGGATTTACATTCCCAAAAACGAAATGACCACGTGACAGTGCTACTGTGCTGAAAATCATAGCTGTGGTCTTGGGAGAATTCCACATGCCCTCATATTTTATAACTGGGCAAATTGTCTTGACAGACTGCTAGATTTCTTGCTGTAGGTATGGTATTACAATCATTGTTCAGATATTCATCAAAAAGGTTGTTGGCTCTGGAATTACTGAAAGTCTCATACTTTTACTTATGGTGATTCGGCTGAAATGAAGAACACAGAGAAGCTTTTTCTTTAAAAAATATTTTTGTGCAATGGGTGGGGAATGTATTTAGTTGTACCACCAGTGTTTTCAGGGCTTTAAAAAATAATCAGCTGTTACCTATAATGAAAATGATTCTCCGTGTTGTTATCATTTTAGTCAAAATTCGCTTTTTAACTCTATTTTAAAACTTTTTGCCACAGCGTTTTACCAACGAGGATCATTTGGCTGTCCATAAACATAAACATGAGATGACACTGAAATTTGGTCCAGCTCGTAATGACAGTGTCATTGTAGCTGGTTAGTATATGTTTTTATTAATCCCTCTTCTGGAATGTGCACACATTTTGTGTATTTCCTACATCTGGTTTGTCTCAATTCATAAAAAAGCAATATCAAAGGGACTCCTTTACCAACAAAATGTTTGCAGCATATTCGGCTGTTGCTTTGCCTGTCAAAGTAGCGTGCCTTGCCAGCTTGGACTTCTTAACAGCAAATAACAGTCCAGTTAAATGACACTTTGATCTTGGCCAACATGGCAGGCATCAGCTTTACAGTAATAGTGTGATCCTGAGGACACTTTCTTGAGGGTAAGCTCCATCGAGTAGACTTAAGTAGGATGATTAGGTTGGCATTGATCCTAGAAAACATTATATTGCAAAAGCAATATAACAGGACCTCCTGAATATCTTTTTTTTTCTCCCATGACAGAATTTCAGGTCATATGTCTGGATCCAACCCACAGTGGTATTCTGTTGCTAGCATCCCCTGTAGTAGAAGTTAATTGTGAACTGGAATAATATTTTATTGTGCGTCATATTAGGTATGGTGGCTATCAAGCTGGAAACGAAAATGTATTCTAAGGAGAGTGTGTATTGACGATGGGTGCTCTTCTGTTCCCACTTGTTTAGGCGCAAACCCCTTTGGAACAAAAGGAAATTATTCCCCAAGGAACACGGAAATAATTGCAGTCACTTAGCTGTATTAGAAGTTTATAAATAAGGCAAACTAACCCTGGTGTTCAAATCTTATCACTTTTTTAAAATCCCACCTTTCCTTTAGAGAGGTCAGAGCACATGCATGGTTCCCCCTCTTCCATTTTATCCTCACAACAGCCTTGTGGGGTAAGCTACCCTAAAATAAAGGAACTGGCCCAAGATCACCCATCAAAGTTCATAGCACAATATTTGTTCGATCTCTGATTCCCTCTTTCCTAGTCCTACACTCTAACTCAGGGGTATCCAACTCTGGCCCTCCAGATCTTCATGGACTACAAATCCTATCAGTCCCTTCCAGCATGGGGTGATGGCAATCGTAGTCCATGAACATCTGGATGGACACCCCTGCTGGAACTCCTGTTCCATACTATTTCGTCAATTAAGTCCCAGTTGTTCAATCAGTAAACTATGGAATTACAACTAACAGAATGAATGACTGTTTATTTTTATGTTTTTTATGTTTATTTGGGTGAGGCTACCAGTTGCAGTGAAGCAAACACTTATGATTATTTTGTGCATTTTACCTTAATCTGAAGATTATATAGTTGTGCCATACGTGTCTAAAAGTGTTCAAAATATCTTAAAACGTTTTTAACCTTTTTGTAAATGTCTTCAAAGTTTTCCTGTATAGGCAGCACCAATTAATTAAAAAATGGGGTTGAAAAGTAGCATTCTGGATATATTTTTAATTTTAAAAAGGGTGAAGTTATAATTGGTTTTATGCTGCATTCTTGTTAGGATCTGTTGTGTATTTACTGGGGCATTAGTAGCAATGGCAACTTGTTTATGCAGATATGTGTAAATGAGCATGTAGCTAAGCAGTGTTAAAACAACAGGAGAATCAGAATCTTTATTAGGGTGATAGACCAGTGTAAATGATCATAAGGTAAATATAGTATATACTATTAAAAGAAAGCCAAAGGCTTAAAGCTTTACGAAAAAAGAATAGGCACATGGGAACAATGAAATTGACAAAGTTCTGTAACTATACAAAATAACAGCATATATGTCACTTTTCTTTTTAGATCAGACCCCAACACCAACCCGATTCCTGAAGAATTGTGAAGAAGTAGGTTTATTCAACGAACTAGCAAGTCCTTTTGAAAATGAATTCAAAAAAGCTTCCGAAGATGATATTAAAAAAGTAAGTTGATGATACAGAGTTTTAAGCTAAATAATTTTGTGCAGAACTGTCGGAACTGAGTTTACTGTTGCGATTCTTGTACCATTGGAAATTGTGGTGGTCACTGTTACTTTTTCAGATGGTAAGTATAAACTGCCTTGGAAATCACCTTTGTAGGGAGTTCTGGCCCTACATGTAATTTGCTCTTTATTATAAATCTATTTTGACAAGAAACGCAGACTGGAGGAGTGCTAGGAATAACTCTATAGAAGATACCGAAATATTAACAAATAGTGTTGCTTGAAAAGGAAGTATTTTTGAAAAGTTTGAAAAGGAAGTCTGCTTTCCCATGTTCGTATTTCTGATTTTTGCTTGGGATGAACTTTTGCTGCTTGTGCCATGAGTGATATCTTTTTAAAGAGTGTAAGTGTGGTGCCAGCAGAGCATAATTTCCTTTCATTAGACATCTTATTACTGCCAAAAGTCACTGAAAAAAGATGCTACAGCCAAGACATGAGCTGCTTTATTGGATTGGTCCTGATAGTAGTATTGCGTGGATTGCGTTTTTCATTATAAATTGGCCACGTGTTGAAAAGAAGACCTGCTTTGTTGAGGTGATGTGCAGTTGATTTTTGTTTTTTGTTTTCCTCCTATTTTTTTCCAGATGCCTCTAGATTTATCGCCTCTTGCAACACCAATTATAAGGAATAAGATTGAAGAGCCTTCAGTTGTCGAGACAACTCACCAGGATAGTCCTTTACCTCATCCAGAGTCCACCACCAATGATGAAAAGGTCAGGATCTTTTCAGTTGACATGTGAGAGTTTTGGAAACCCATTCACAGAAGTTGTGGGTGGCAGGCCAGTCTTCCCACACGCGACCAAACTGAATAGAAAAGAGAATTAACGTTCTGCTCAAGATCTGAGATGCAGGAATCAAACAGCTGGAGCTGGCAGAAATGGAGTTTAGATCTTGTTCTGTCAGAAGCTGAAGGTGAACTCCTTAAATCCTCCTGCAAGGAAATGCAAACCCCGCCACTCCAGACTACCAGCTCTTAAAGATGGCTTGATTTTATTCATTCATTCATTCATTCATTCATTCATTCATTCATTTAAATTTATATACCACCCTATTTCAAAAGGGCTCAGGGCGGTGTACAACACAAACTTCCCAACAAAATAACCAAACCCAAAACAGTTGAAGCAAACAGCTAATACAAATAAATAACTTACAGACAATAAATACGCAACTCCATTTGCTATAAGCTAAAAATCCATTAAAATAACAGTTAATACAATATAAACAGCATCCAGCGAATATCTGAATCAAATTTTAAAACCCTCTCAAAGAGGAAAAGACAGTGGGTCCCATTGACGTTAGGAGATCTCCAGTGGGGTTGGGGTGGTTCAGGGTTCAGTTTGGGAGAGATGTTGTCAGATCCTGCTCTGGGCTCCAGTGTGGGGGAGTACGGGGGTGGAGTCAGAAGGTAGGTGAGATACGTCACAGATAGGGCTTCTCTTGCACATCAAAAGGGGTTACTGAAGATGTCTCAAATGTCTCCTCCTATGGTAATGTCAGGTGTTCAGCCCATCCTTATCTGAATCTTCTATCGCTCTGTCCGATGAGAAGTCCTGTACTGTGGGACATAACTCTTGGCACTTAAACTTTATACAAGTGTCTTTGGTTACTTGAAGGGCAGTTCTTACCTTGTCTGATCTATCTGGCTGCTTACAAGGAGCGTGTCTGTGTATGTGCACATGCTTTACATAATTGTATTTGCACATGCTTTACATAATTGTATTTGAATAGGTCAGATGATTGGTTAGTGCCTTGTGAACCCATTGCCATAAGGTAATAAATGTATTTAATGTACAGTGTTCCATTTATGGATGCAAGAACTTTGGTCAGTTATGCTGTGTCCTATACAATGTCAATGGCTCTGTGATGCAGAACTTTCAAAAGCCCTTCCCCACCCACCTGGGAAAAAATGCAGTGTTTGAGCTGATGAGTTCTCTACTGGGGTCACCAAGTCATGTACTGCCTGGAAAGCTTCTGTCTTGAATTGTGCTACTATAGGATTATAGCCTTGCGGCATGGAAAGTTGCTCACCTTGTGTGATGCCATTTCACATTAGCAGTCATTTCTGCTGAAACTAGTTTTGGTATCTCTACCATAGGAACTGGCCCAGAGATTATTTCCATGGAGTGGCCCGAATGTAAGAACTACCGCAGTTGCAATGAGGAAAAAAAGAATTGTAAATGATAACTTTATATTGATACCATGCTGATTGTAAAGGGCTTCTGAGGGGTCAAAGTGCAACGATGAGCATTCCGTTCTCTCTCTTCCCTCCCAGGAAGTGTCTCTGCAGCAAACTGCGCAGCCGACGTCAACGATTGTTCGTCCACCTTCTCTACAGGTTCCTAATGTGTTGCTTGCAAGTTCTGACTCGAGCGTCATTATTCAGCAAGCCATACCTTCACCAACTTCTAGCACCGTCATAACACAGGCACCATCCTCCAATAGGCCAATAGTGTGAGTTTCGTGTATAAGTGTGCACGCTAAAATATTGCCAAAGGCTTGTTTTTAAGCACCTCCTTTTACTCGCAATACATCTGTCTTTAAAACAGTTTGCATGCTTTGGATTGTTAAAGTTGCAGCAGATTGAATGAAAGATTATTGGCTACAGGTTGGGTTTTGAAAAAATAAAAATGTAGTATTTGAAACCAGAAATGTGGGTCTCATTTCCTTTTATAATCTGTATTGAGCAATCTTACAATTAATAAAAATATAATTGGGCAGTTGTCTTAGATATATCAACATCTGTCAACTTATGTCTTTTAAAACAGGCAGAGGTTGTGCTCCAGTGCTGTCAGGGCTTTTACTTATAGACAGTGTAAAATATTTTGTGCGAGAAGTGTGCTGTAGTTGTTTATTTATTTCTGCTTCTCGTAGGCCGGTGCCAGGTCCTTTCCCCCTGCTGTTGCATCTTCCTAATGGACAAACGATGCCTGTTGCTATTCCCGCCTCGATCACAAACTCTAATGTTCATGTCCCAACTGCAGTTCCAGTAAGTGTGTTTAAATGGCATGTTTTAGCCAGTGGTGGGATTCTAAAACTCCAACCACTGGTTCGCTGCCGTCCCCCCCAACCCCACCCCGGCTACCCACTTACCTGGCTGCTAGGCCCCCCTTTCCAATGTTGGGCGGGGTTGGAGGCGAGCGGTGTGGCCTACCAGGGTGGCCGGTGGCCTGCTGGCACTCCAGCAGGCCTCCTTCCCCAAAGGCAGTTGCACAATTACGATGGCACTTCTCTCACCAGGAAAACTAGTGTCCTGGCCTCTGCCATCACCTTCTCGTCTCCTTCCTCCTCCTTGTCTCCTTCATTGGGCGCAGGCCCGCTGGGCAGTTCAGGCTTGTCGCCCCCTACGTGCAGATGCTGAGCTGGCCTGGGAGAGGACTGGCAGGTTGCGGCACTCGGCTACCAGTCCTCTCCAGGGCCAGCTTGGTGCCTGCAGGGAGGGGAGTCGCTAAGCTCCTGTTCTCTGTGCTCTTCGGCCTCCATGGAGTATCCCAGTGCGGAGAGTCCCAGCGGCAGCAGCACCAGCAGTAGCCAGGAATTGCTCAGCGGGCCTGCGCCCAACGAAGGATATAAGGAGGAGGAAGGAGAGGAGGAGGTGACGGCGGAGGCTGGAGCACCACTTTTAATGGTGAGAGAAGCACTGCTGTAATCGTGCAACCGCTAATGGCGGCTGGCCTTTCTTGCCTCCCTTCTCCGAGCTTGCCTGGCTTGGCGACCCGGGCCTCTGGCCCAGCGGTACGGCCTTCTGGGGAGGCGACCTGCTGGAGAGCCAACAGGCCACTGACCACCCTGGCAGGTCGTACTGCCGGCCCGGGCATGCGACCCAATCTGCTGCCGCCGTGGGGGTGGGATTTTAGCCAGTTAGCTATTGGTTCTGCTGAACCGGTGTGAACTAGCTGAAACCTGCCTCTGGTTTTAGTCCACTCCAGGTTTCCACAAGGCAAATACAGACATGAGTCTAGACCAGGGATAGGGAACCTGCGGCTCGAGAGCTGCATGTGGCTCTTCTGTCCTTGCACTGTGGCTCCACGAGCCAAGCCGCCGGCCCCATCCTTGCCCGCCCTGCAGGCAGCAGGGTGGGCGCACCAACTGCCCATGGTCTGCTGGGCTGCGCCGCGGGCTATCCCTCTCGCCCGCCCCGTTGGAGCAGGGCGGGCGCTTTCCCGGCGGCTGGCGAGGCTGAGTCGCCGGCTTCATCCTTGCCCGCCTTGCAGGCAACAAGGCGGGCTCATCCATGCGCTTCTCAGAATGAGTGGAGTAAAAGGTTAAAAAACCCCTATATATATAGTGTTATCTTTATTTTAAATGTCAAAAATTATTTGCGGCTCCAAGTGTTTTCTTTTCCCGTGGAAAACGGGTCCAAATGGCTCTTTGAGTGTTAAAGGTTCCCTACCCCTGGTCTAGACCCAGGGCTGGAAACCAGTTGGTGGTCTGCAGCTCTGCTTAATCCAGAAGAGCATATATGAGTGAAGGTGATGTGAGGAGTTCCCAGCTAGATAGAAGAGGGCCTTGCAGAACAGCATGCTGAGAAACAGGAGCGGAAGCGTGAGCAGCCACTCCTTGCTTCTGGATCCAGAGAGAAGGAACGCTTAAAGGGGATGCACCTGGGAAAGGGGAGGATCTTCTGAGCAACTGATGGGGGTGGGAGAAGCACTCAGCATCAAAGATCTCCAGGTAGTTGTCTCCCCAACCCGAGGCAACCATCCCGTCCTACCTCCCCAAGGTGGTGCACCCTCCACTTGTGGGTTTAAACCTATTTAAGCTTCTGGTCATAAACATAATTATAAAGATGCCTGTTTATAAGTAACATCCATCCTGGGCCTGTAAAATCTCCCTCCCTCCCTCCCTCCCTCTCTAATTAATCCTCCCTTTTTTGTTATAACAGCTAGATTCAAGCCCAGTAGCAGTTAGAGACCATCAAGATTTCGAGGGTATAAAGAGTCAAAACTCCCTTTGTCAGAGTTCTGACTTTTGAAAGCGTATAACCTGTAAATCTTGTTGGTCTCTTAAGTTGTTACTGGACTTGCATCTAGCTGTTCTACCACAGGCCAACATGGCTACCCTCTGGAACTTTCTTTTATCCGCCTTCCTTTGAAAATGGAAGTATTAAATCCCATTGAGTGAAAAGAAGCCACTGGTAGGGACCTTGCTTTTTCTCCGTTCCCCAGGTGCAAAGTGAAAGTCTGAATTCCAGCATCTATGAGCCTCTCCTGATGCTCAGAGCCAGTGTGGTGCCATGGTTAGAGTGTCGGACTAGGATCCAGAGATCCAGGTTCGACTGCCCACTCTGCCGTGGAGGCTTACTGGGTGACCTGGGGCTAGTCACAGACTCTCAGCCTAATCTACCTTCCAGAATAACTGTTGAGAATGAAATTGAGGAGATGAAAATGATATAAGCTGCTTTCAGTCTCCACTGAGGAGACTGGCCAGGTATGAATGAAGAAGAGAAGAAGAAGAGTTTGGATTTATTTCCCCCTTTTCTCTCCTATGGAGACTCAAATGGGCTTACAATCTCCTTTCCCTTCCCCTGCTCCCAGAGCAAACACCCTGTGAGGTAGGAGGGGTTGAGAGAGCTCAGAGGAACTATGACTAGCCCAAGGTCACCCAGCTGGCATGTGTTGGAGCGCACAAGCTAACCTGGTTCACCAGATAAAGCCTCTACAACTCAAGTGGCAGAGCGGAAAATCAAACCCAGTTCTCCAGATTAGAGTGCGACTGCTCTTAACCACTACGCCATTCTGAAGTACAGTAAATAAATAGAATTACTAGCCTTTTCTGTGGGGGGACAACTTGGGGTTTGTTGTGAAGCTCAGTTGTCTTGGACCCTTGACTAGAAAGGAACAGCCAATCCTAGCTGCTAATGAAGTAGGATATGCTCACTGTTATGTATTAACTCTGAATTTCTTGGACAGCTTGTTAGACCTGTCACCGTGGTGCCTAGCATCCCAGGAATTCCCGGCCCCTCCTCCCCACAGCCTGTGCAGTCAGAAGCTAAATTGGTAAGTGAGCTTTCCACAATTGTTTGCTGAAATGATTGTGCACAAAATGTTGTAGTTTATTTGTCAGTGGGCCCTACTATAAATACAGATGTAAAGCAGTCAGCTGCTTTTTAATTGCCAGAGTGCTATACAAATATTTCGTTTTCTTTACTTTAATTTTATTAAGCAACAGCAGTTGTCAGAAGGGAAAGGAGAGTGGTGAACCCCTTCTATCATTGTGTAATACGTTTATATTAGTTCATCTGACATCTAAAACTGCCTTCTACATTGGATAATAATAATGATGCTTCTTATTTATATAGCATTTTAGACAACTGTAGACATTTTCCACAGATTGTCACACCAGTAGGCTCAGCTATGAAGTGGGCCGACATATTTCTGTCATCTTCTGTGTGAATGTCCTGGGTGTTCCCTGTAGGTGACCCCCCCCCCCCCCCCCAAATGATGGAGAAATGTACAGTTTAGTTTCCACAGTGCTTCAATCTTCATTGCTTATTTTTTAAAAAGGAAGTAAGAAAAGATGCCTGATAGCCTCAAGTGTGATGTTTGTTATTTTATTTATTTTATTTTATTGGATTTTTTATGCCTTGTCCCAGGGAGGAACTCAGGTGCCTTGTTAAAACCATTATAATTAATAACATTTAAAGCAGTGATCAAGTTTAAATATAAATTAAATTAAAATCCAAGATGTAAGGTGAAGTCCAGCGTTTCAGCAACATAAAATCCCACCTCCCTCCCGATGAAGGGGAGGCATGGCGAGTCTCAGTGATGGAATGCATTGGCCCAGGTGTTGAGGAGCCACAGGCAGGGCACTATTAGCTGGGTCCTCCAGGCCAGTGAACAGCTCTGTCTTACAGGCCCGGAACTCCCTTAAGGTCCCACTTAGGTCGGACAGCTGGAGGGAGGCGTTCCCACCAGGCAGGGGCCAGGGCTGTAAAAGTCCTAGCCCAGCGTGGAAACCAACCAGCATCACCGAAGGACCAGGGACCACCAATAAGTTGGCCTCAGCCTATCGGAGGCAGCCTAAAGGACATATGGGGTGATCACGGTCACCGAAGATCCTACGATGGTCCCAGGCCGTGAATGGCCTTAAAGGTCCAACACCAACACCTTGAAGATGATCCGGAACTCTACTGGAAGCCAATGCAGCTGCGCAGCACAGGCTGGATAATGACGAAGGGTGCTGCCTGTAAAAAAAAGCAGGCGTGCTGCTGCATGGTGAACCAAAGTTTTGGCGGATCAGGCGCAAGGGAAGGCCCGTAGGCGGTTACAATAGTCAGGGTCTGGAAATGACGTTGCATGGATCACTAGATGGTGATTTCAGCTTCAATATTAAGATGTTAAATAACGGCGGGGACAATAATGCTAGAACGCGTGGCCCGGGCACTTCCGGGAGGCCTGGTCGCGCCTCGCTGCTGAGTCCGGAATGAGGTTATCCCGCTGGACGTTTCGGACGGAAGCGGTGGGCCAAAGGTGCGGTGGTGGAAGCCATCAAAGCGCTGCGGTGAGATCACAACAGCACCGGCAAAGCGCCGATCACGCCCTGGTCGAAGCTGGATACGGGTGTGTCTGTGTTGACTTAGCGAGAACAGTCTCCGTCCCATGCCCAGCAATTTGTTGGACTGGAAGGGGTGGCCGATCGTCATCCAGAAAACCTTGAAGCTGCTCCAGCACCACTCTCTCAATTACCTTCCCCAGAAACGAAAGATTCGAAACGGGGCGGTAATTGGCCAGATCTCCTGGATCTAACGGTGGTCTTTTTAAGAGTGGGTGGACCACTGCCTCCTTCAACCCATCCGGGAAGGTTCCTTGCTCAAGAGAACCTTGCTTATGATAAAACACAAGGGAGAGCCCTGCGCCCCTTCATAGTGTTCAAGCCAGCATATTTATTATACACACTGTTCTGGCTACCAAGATAAAAGGACTGTAGTGTGCCAAAAGGTGGGAAAAGATAATTCCTCTTTCACAAGCCCTAAAACTGAGGAACTATCTCCTCAGGAATTATTCCCCATTTTCCTCTGAGTACATCTGGAATAATCAGCACCAGAGCCCACATTGCTTTATAGCACAACAATAAAAGATTTTCTTTGAATAAATGGAAAAGCTAAATTGAGGAACACATAAACATATTAAAAAAACCCAGAAGTGTGTATTGTCAAACTAGTATTTAGGCTCTCATATGGTCCTAAGGTGAGTTGTTTGGGTCCCTGCCTAGAATTCCTATGTCCACTGGGTTACTCCAAGAAGGGTCACAGCTCTCCCCTCAGGAAGCTGGTCTCCCACTTCAAAACTAACTAGTCCCCCTCAGGTGCTTCCCTGCAGCCATATCTAGGAGACCTCCCCTTCAGGGAGAGTAAACAAGCCCTAATGACACGTTCCTAGGGTCACCCTAATTTTATTTTATGATATTAAACCTGGTTCGGAGATTGGAGAATTCAACATCCTGGATCTTATTATGCCAACCAGCAATATTCCAAGTTATGATATTTAAACAATGATCAGATAGTCAATCTAATCCTAATTTTGTTTATTTTGTAACCTGTCAGGTTTTGGGGCTCAAACCCTTTTCTCGGAGTCCCCCTTCCTGGGACTCTCCCCAGAAAATTAAAAAAAACCCTCCTCAGGACTTTTGCTGCCCCCTTTTCTGCCCTTAGGCAATTTCACACAGCCAATCAGGACTGGGCAGGAATTAACCATTTCCATGCTGTCTGTCACTTGAAACCACCTCCCCTATAGGCGTTTGTTGCAAGGACACACGGGAAATGTTGTTATCAAAAACAAGCATTAAACAAACCTCTCTGTATGGAATTGTAATTTTTTCTGGTTTGAACCAATTGTTTTGTTGCGCAGTGTGAGAATTCTTTCAATAAGTTCTTTACTCAGCTTGTTTTGTTCCATTTATTATTGTAAAATGGAGGAAGATGTATGCCATAAATAAACTATAGAGAATACTTTTTTTAAAAAAAATCTGGCAAATCATATGCATGTAGGGTTGCTTCGAGCAGGACTCTGAGCACCCACTCTTTTGTTTAACAGTGGAAAAGGGAACATGTAGTTTCTGTTACTGCACATTTCATGACAAGCACAGTGAGATGACGTGAGTATAAATGTTGAGTATCTGTGATATGTGGTCAGTGGAAACCTGTGATGCCTCCTTCTGTTCTTTAGCTCATTTCAGAAAGTCTTGAAATATTCTCGGTAGTGGCATGGGTTATTGAAGAAAGGGGCTCCAACATGTTAGACTGATTTGCACAAAGCAGGGTGTCAATACCTTTAATATTGAGCAGGAGGAAACTTTTTGGCAAATGTAGATTCTCGCTGTAGCAGCTGTAGAACGGAGCAGAGCTACCCCTGCTGATAGTTTCCCATCTCTTGAAGATCTTCAGTTACAAGGACCCTATCCCATAACAAGCACTATTATACTTAATCATAAAAAGTGTCCTCTGCCTAGCAGTCAAACCAATGCCCAAGATACTGGTCTGGAAGACCTGGTACCCTCACTTAGGCCCCTTCCACACATGCAGAATAACGCACTTTCAGTCCATTTTCAATGCTCTCTGCAGCTGTGCGGCGTAGCAAAATCCACTTTGAAACAATTGTGAAAGTAGATTGAAAGTACATTATTCTGCATGTGCGGAAAGGGCCTTAGTTGTATCTTAGCTACCGCTAAGGTTGGTGCATTCTATGGGTGCAAGATGCCCTCTGTGGGTAGAAAACACCAGCTTTATGAGCTGTATGAGGTGGCAGAACACAACCCATTAGAGAAGGACTTTTGTTAACTCTGAATTGGCGCATGGCCTAGCATCATAGGGCAAGGAACGTTTGCGTAAACGGCTTTTGTATAATTATTTATTAGGCCAGTTTTAGAAAAAAAAACAAAATCACTTTGTGTTTTACAAAGCTTATAATAAAGGCTTTTGATTTTACAGACGAAAAACAAGCACCCATTGAAGGCACAGAAGATAAAATCACATAATTTAAAATTTAACAATCTCTGCAGTAGATACAAATTGTCGAGTATTGGCATTTATGTCTTTCAGTGGCATGATAAATAATTTTTAAAGACTAGTCGTCACATCCTTAGCATTCCGTTTTAGCTAAAGGTGCCCATGCGGACACGAGACAGAAACCGAAGAAATATATCTGACTGGAATTGCCACGGAGGAAGAATCATAAGCACTGTCCTGATTTTTCTACTGGCTCAATAAAAATGTAGTGGTATTACTTTGATTTTAAAAAACCCTAGAATTTCAACTTTAATATTGTCGGAATAAGAATTGGCTTCTGTCTTACCTAGAATTTCAGTGGGTGCAGTGGGGAATGTGGCTTTCGCTGATTCTCCGATCCTTTGGCAGCCCAAAATGCTGCTCCTGGGGAATGTGCGACTCCATAAATAGGGCTTTTTAAGGGGGGGAGGGCTCAGCAGAGGAGGAGTTGATGAAAATTGGCCCACTTGCACCTGCAGAAATTCTAGGCCATTGTTCATAACTATCTTTTAGAGCTATGAGTTATTTTTTACATCATTTAACAGGTTTTATGTGATTTTAAATGTGGTAATTATTACACTTCCTCCATTCAGATGAGATAATTAGGAAATTTTGACTAATTATCTGAGCAATTGGGAGATGCTGCAACACTCTAAGAAGATAAGCTGATCAGATAAATTTAAATTGCATGTACGTACATACATACAAACATATACATATCTTTTACTGATAGGTTAATTAGGTGCTTCCAATTCCAGTGTTACATGTGTACAGATTTTTATTTACAAGTAGGCAGTGACTGCCCTGGGACTTGGGATTTAGTGAAAAGGAACTGCTGAATTAAACCGATATATAAGATGTCTGCATACATCATGATTAAAATTTCATTTTGCTTTCTTTCACCTTCTAGAAATAAGGATGGGTAATTTATCTTCCATGCCAAATTTGCATCCATGACTGCATTCATACAAACAATGTCCTTCTGCCCGTTACGTACGTTCTAACTGCTTGCTGCTCCGAGAGTATTCCTTCCTTTTGGTTTGAAATCAGCCGGATGCTCTCTAGTGGTGTTTCTGGATGTTACTAGTTTTTAATTGTGCAGCTTGCCCGAGACAGCTGGAAAATCACTAGGTTATATGACATTCTCTGCCTTGTGCCTATTTGAATGGCATTACGTGTATATAAAAATTGGGTGAACGTTGCCCTATAATTGTTACCCACTGACATTATCCCACAGGCCCAGATTAGTCAGAAGGCTCATTGATACATGTACAGGTCTAGTACATACATGGGTGTGAAGCCTCCTGGGAAACAAATGCATGCAGTTTCTTGAGTTGCAGGATATAAATGTAGTAAATAATAATCATGGTCAAAAGAAACCTGAAGTGGACATTAACTGGATGATCTTGTGAGCTCTTGGCCTTTATTTAGCCTTGCCAGGTATATATATTTTTATTTATTTATTACAGTCAAAGTTTTGTTAACTGGCACCAAAATAATTGGCTGTCTTAATTAACTGGCATGGCTGAGCCGCAGAGGCCTGCCGAGGTCACTTGTGCTTCACCCAGCTGGCATAGTGTCACCCAGCAGTGGCGTAGTGGTTAAGAGCAGGTGTACTCTAATCTGGAGGAACCGGGTTTGATTCCCCGCTCTGCCGCCTGAGCTGTGGAGGCTTATCTGGGGAATTCAGATTAGCCTGTGCACTCCAACACACGCCAGGGGGGTGACCTTGGCCACTCATTGCTCCCACTAGCAGCTAAAACTTTTAATTGGCCATTGGGTCAACCAGTGGGCTCCGTTTCCCAGTGATTCTGGTTAATAAAGATTCTGTGGTGCTGTAGGTTGCTTTCTTAAAGGGAAAAAATAATTCTGGAGGCCTACATGAGAACTGGCTTCTCACATTCCATAATTCACGCCCACATTTCTGTTCCTTCATGATGAACAATGGAATTGCCCAATATTTTCAAAATCCCTTCTAGAATGTGAAAAGTGTCGTAAAATGAAAGGAGCAGTGTGGCAAAGGCAAACTTGTTTAATAATTGTCCCAATTTGTTTGAATTAAAAGTGTCAGATTTGCAACCTATAAAGCTGAGCTGTTTTCAGATAGAAGCGGACTAAAAAGCACTTGAAATTGCCTTGCTTCGAAAACACAAAACTTTAAGCAGTGCTTCCCCCGCCCCCCCCCCCCGTTCCCCCAAATTATCCATATACCATTTTTTTGGTGACAAACTGAGAAATACCTGAAGCATAGTGGGTAGCCAGTAGGTTTTCTGCAGGGGGTTACAACTGGGGGTTGACAGAGGGCAGCTTGGCAAATGTTCAGAAACGCACATTAACTTTGTCGAGCCCGGCATGGGACCTTGTGTTCAGCAGAATCCTCCTGACCTGCCTCCGCATGCCGAGCTAATCAGCAAACACCTAATGAGCCTGCTCTAAAGGAACAGACCCTCTCCCAACCTACTTAATTTTCATACATCCTCTGGGGGGAGGGGAGGGGAAGAAGACTTCATGAGGACTGATGATGCTGCAAAGACCACAATAATGATAATTAACTTGCTGAATTTAGAAGATTATGCTGTTAATTAGTTGCAAAATAAAGATAAGTAATAGTGCAGCAGATGGTAGGATAACACCCAGGAGGAGGAGGGTTATTACTCTGATGAGGTTTTGTGGCAGATATGAAATATGGATCAGAGTCTTCCATAAATTGTTTCTAGAGTGTTTTCTCTTGTTTTTTATGAACTGATGATGGACTGATCAATTCCCACCAATTCTGACAGATGTGGAAGGGAGTTGGTTTCAAGGGTAGACATGTTTTTCGGCACCTTTGCCATTGAAGAGCGCAGCGTTTCAGCAGTATTGCAAAAAGTCATGGAGTTCATATTACTGTATTATTTATAGACGCCAACTGCAGTTTTTGTGTAACCAAAAATGAGAGAGAGAAATGTAACCCCCCAGGATATTGTCTAAGGCCGTGGTGGTGAACCTTTGGCACTCCAGATGTTATGGAAACAATTCCCATCAGCCCCAATTGGCCATGCTGGCAGGGGCTGATGGGAATTGTAGTCCATAACATCTGGAGTGCCAAAGGTTCACCACAACTGGTCTAAGGCATGAGTGTCAAACTCGCAGCCCTCCAGATGTTATGGACTACAGTTCCCATCATCCCCTGCCAGCATGGGAACTGTAGTCCATAACATCTGGAGGGCCGCGAGTTTGACACCTGTGGTCTAAGGCTTTCACTGCGGGAATCAACTGGCTGTTGTGGGTTTTTCAGGCTGGTGGCCGTGGTCTGGTGGCTTTAGCTCCTTCACTTTTATTCACATCTGTGGGTGGCATCTTCAGAGTCATGTCATAGTAAGATGCGACACAGCCACAGAGAGAAATGCATCTTACCGTGACATGCCTCTGAAGATGCCACCCACAGATGTGGGTGAAACGTTGTAGGTAAAATCGCCAGGCCAAGCCACATAGCCCACAAAACCCACAACAGACCAAAAAAACCCCCCCAGTACATCAACATTATGCCATGCATTGGTTAGTGGTGTTCCGTTGCAAAGCTTAATAGATGATTACCTTGAACATGTCATCCCTTTCCATTTAACGTACTATGTAGGGTTGTTGTAATACAGGTATTGCCCTGGAGGAAGAGAAAAATACAAGCAGATGTGTTAAATTTATGCAGTGTGTGACAGTTGCTTTTTTTCCCCTTTCACTGGAAACAATGTGCTTCAGAAAATACATTAAAGCATTCAACATTATTTAGATATAACTATCAGTCATTTCAAGTTTATTCATACGTTTACAACATTTCACCTTAATAGCTGTTTGACCTTGTTTTAAAAAATCCTCATAACCTCATTTCTTAAATGTCTGCCTAGTGAAGACACATTCCATTCATCTGGTGAAGTCGGCTGTAATGCACGAAAGCCTTCATCCAGGGGTAAAAATGTTAATCTTCAAGGTACCAGGAAACTCCCTTTTTTCATCTTTGTGGTCTTATGTGCAGTCTGCGCATGCCCAGACCTGCCGCAGAGAAGGGTAGCAAGCTTTTCTTCCACAGCAACAGAGGATTCCTCCATCCCCTTGGAGCCATAGGCAGGAAGGATTCTTGCCAAAGCGGTCACAAGTCGGAGGGGGTGGAGTAGTCAGTTTTCATTTCGGCACTGTGTTGAGAAGACATGCTTTTAGCATCTTCCCTTGTTCGGCCTACTTCTGGACCGTCAAAATGTCTCTGAAGGGCTACGTGCTGTTCAAAAAATATTCAAAATGTGAAGCCAAGTGGAATAAGAATGTTAGTCTTTAAGGTACCAGAAGGCTCTTTTTATTTTTACCCCAAAAGACTTAATACATTTACACCATGCAGTTCAGTTTTAAGTCTGTTCTCTCAGATCTGATTGAGTAATTAGTTATTTGTGGTGGTGCTGTAAAAATCAGGGTAGTCAAGCTTATCCTCTGCAGTCTATTTGTCACACATGGATATTTGGTTTCTGGTGATAATTATTTCTATTAGTCTTAATATGGATAAACAGCCTGAAAAACATGTTTGTAAATTAAACATCGGGTTACATAGCTTCTGGCCAGGGTACAGGAGAGAAACTGCCTTGGTTGCCCTGGCTGATAGCCTACACCAGTCAGCTGAAAAGTACAGGTTCATCTCTGCTTGTGCTAAACCTTGTGCTAAACCTTTCAGCTTCTTTCAGTAGTATCAAGCAACTATATTTCGCATTGTTTGGCTGTGAAGGGTTTGTCAGTGTGGTTTTGCAACAGTTCTGTTCAGTGGTGGCAAATGACTACTTTACCCCACAGCCATTAGGCTTCCAAGTGCCATGGGGTTCTCGTAGTACTGAGCAATTATTTGAAGCCACTGGAAGAGATCATTTGGAAATCTGGAGTGAGATGTTATCAGTACCTGATAATTGGCTCCCATCTGATTCCAGGAAGGCAGTGAATATTCTGAACTGGTATATGGGATCACTTGAAAGGCTGACTTAAATGAAATTTAATTGAGATAAGAGGGCGGTGCATCAGCTGGATAAGTTATCTCTACCCCTGAAACTAGCGCTTTTGGAGTTTAAAGGGCTAAGCCAGGGGTCTGCAACCTGCAGCTCTCCAGATGTTCATGGACTACAAATCCCATCAGCCCCTGCCACCATGGCCAGTTGGATGTAATGAGATCTACTGGGTGTAATGAGATCTGTGCCTTTTAGAATTAGTTGATGGGGAGAGTTAAGGGAAGCAAGCCTGGGAGAGTTCTGTGCAGAAAAACTGCATGCTCAGGAGTGAGTGCCTTCTCACATGTTAACAGAGAAATGCAAGGAAAGCCCGCTACAAGCCCACTGTGCGGAAAAGAGCCCTGAGGTAAACGTTCCATGCTTAATGGACCACTCTGTGCTCCTGCACTGGAGCAAACATGACACCCTTGCATTTTCTACTTATGTTGTTTTGTCTGCTTAGTGAACCTAAATAGCGATAGCTGATGCTCTGAGAGCAAAAGGTTGGTGTTTTCCCCTTTCCCCTACGGTGTGAATACTCCTTGACTTTGGCAGGGGTGAGTTCACCTGACCTTTTGGAAAGTACTTGTTGCAGTATAAAATGGTGACTTGCAGAGTATCCACCTTGTGATACTGAATGTGGCTCATTGCGGAGATGAACATGTGCATTTTTCCTTTCTTTCTCTTTCCAGAGATTAAAAGCTGCCTTGACCCAACAGCACTCTCAGGTAACAAACGGAGATACTGCCAAGGGACAAACTAGCGGCTTGGTTAGAACTCAGTCTGAAGAAGTACGACCGCAGTCGCTACAACAGCCTGCCACATCTACCACTGAAACGCCGGTAGGAGGCCTGACTTTTACCTTTGTTTTGCTGTAGCACAAAAGTCCCTGTGGTTGTTCAGCTTTAAGACAAAACTCTGAAGATAAATTAGGGAGTGAGAGTGCTGCCGTAGGTGCAAATGTAGTTTGTGACCGCAAACGGGTTGCGATCTAATGGTTTTGGATCCATTTGGCATGAGGAGCCCTGTTGCAGCAGAAGAGACGTGTTGCGCTGACAGAGAGTCCCTTGCATCAAAAGAAGGCCCTACCACTAGTGGAATGGGAACTGTGGATCCATCATGTGGATTTTCTTTTCAGTTTAATTCAGTGGTTCTCAAACTTCCTAATGCCGCGACCCTTTAATACAGTTCCTCGTGTTGTGGTGACCCCCAACCCTAACATTTATCCATTTTACAGATGGAGAACACTGATGCAGAGAGTCTTAGGCGACCCCTGTGAAAGGTCGTTCGAGCCCCAAAGGGGTCCCAACCCACAGATTGAGAACCACTGGTTTAATTAATTATATTATGATCCTAAATCAGCAGTCAAAATGCATAGGCAGAGTAAAAATTCATAGCTTCGGTAATCTAACTTTCATGCTAGATGCACCTTTAATAAAATGATTTAACTATGGGCTTCCTTGTTAAACAGGCCGAAGCACAGAATTTGTGTGACAGGAGAAGGGACGTATAAAATGTGTCAGATGTGTCTGGAAAATTGGATGAGATTCGAGTGATGTATAATGCACGAATGTCTTTTTTGAAATAATATCACGTGTTTAGCTGTTTCAGCTGCATTTGATTGGCAAGGTGAAACATGCTGAGCACAGATGATGCATAAGTATGTTCCTCACAGAAGAGGTGAAGGCAGTATTTTAAAACTGGCCAAAGTGAAGGATTTTTTATATTTGGGGAATTCTAAGGCTTAAAGATGTTCTGCTGGGACAATTTTTTTTCTACTGATGGATAAGTTTGAGCCTCTGCTCTACCGACTTGTAGGGCTGTGTCCCAAATTTGTTGCTTTTTTTCTTCTTCTAGAAACCCTGTAGGGCTATGGACCATGTGAATCTTAGCATCACATAAAACTGGCACTGCTCAGTGACATGTTTGTGTGTGGGCTTCCAGCGTGTTGTCAGTTATTCCCTTAAAATATTTTTTTTAATGTTCCAGTCTGACTAAGCTCCATGTGTTGCTACTGCACAGCTTAGCTACTCACATTTACTCATATTCTGAGTGAGGTAATTCACGAGCTGAAAGCACAGGGAAGACATCATTCACGAAGGCAAAGGCTACACAAACTTCAGAATCCCCAAGGCAACAAACCTGATGGAAGTAAAATCTTAGAAAATGAAGTTCTCGCTGAGTCACTCGTCAAAATACAACATACCATCCCCTGAGTGGCACTGATCGAATTTAGACGTGCACAAAAAGGGGGATAAGATAGAAAATAGTATTGTGGCAAAACGCAGATTTAATCTTTGAGAGGATTTTTCTAGGCCTCCCGCTGATGGAAAAGAAATCCAGTAGTCGTTAGCTAATGCATAGGTACTAAAGCAGGGATCCCCAGCATGGTGTCCACCAGTACTTTTACTGGTGCCACCGAATGATTTTTGGAAAGTTGGCCATTGGAGATTTTGATTGGCCCTGTTATGTTGCTACTTCCACAGCACAAGGATCTTTACTGTGTAACTAAAGGTAAACTGGGGCAGCCATTTTGTGACTGCAGAGTATTTTTGGTTGCTTCTGATTGCAGGTGGAGATTTCTAGAAACATTTCTTTGACAACAGCTGCCACCACATTGCAAGCATCCTCAGTGTCTGACTGAAGATTAAATTAGGCTAAATGTCCTCCTGTGTATAGGACAGTGCCACAATTTAAGCACTCAAGTATTTACAAGCAAGGGATCTCTTTGGCTATCTGGTTGAAATCCTTCCCGAATCAGGGAAATCCCTCCCAAATCAGGGTGCAACTTCTTCCCCTGAAACCTGTTCCATGGGGTTACTGAGGAAGGCAATGGCAAAACCTTTTTATTTGGACAATTCTTTTGCTAGTGCACGGTGGGACTTATTTGCATGGGGTTTTTTTTTTAAGATGAGGAAGTTAAATCAACATTTATCCTTCTGTAATGTTACCACGGTGACTTTGACCCATTCTGCTTTAATGATCGAAACAAGCCATTAGATGGTTGTGGTTTCACATCACACAGCCTACTTATGTTAAATATACCCATTATGAACATCATGTCAGTTGTATAGACTGTTATTCTGTTATTAGGAGCAGCAGTGGCATAGGAGGTTAAGAACTTGTGTATCTAATCTGGAGGAACCGGGTTTGATTCCCAGCTCTGCCACCTGAGCTGTGGAGGCTTATCTGGGGAATTCAGATTAGCCTGTGCACTCCCACACACGCCAGCTGGGTGACCTTGGGCGAGTCACAGCTTCTCAGAGCTCTCTCAGGCCCACCTACCTCACAGGGTGTTTGTTGTGAGGGGGGAAGGGCAAGGAGATTGTAAGCCCCTTTGAGTCTCCTGCAGGAGAGAAAGGGGGGATATAAATCCAAACTCTTCTTCTTCTTCTATTAATTTTTTAAAAAATATCTCAGGATTCTGTGTGTAACAGTATATTCTTCACTAGCTGATATTCTTTACTCTATCTGTTACTATCCGTTTATATGCTTGCTTTATTTTTTTATTTAAAAATTTATACCTCACTTTTCCTCATGGTTCAAGGCAGCTTTCAACATCAGTTTTTAAAACCTACAATCAAAACTAATTGAAAAAAACAGATCTCATATTCCACCACTACCCACCCACCCCCACCCCCATTCATAGGGATTGCTGGGTTCCCTTTTGAATCACAAGTTTCCTTGGTTCCCACAGGCTTCTCCAGCCCAACCTGCACCTCAGACTCCAAACACCGGCGGTCGCCGAAGGAGAGCAGCAAACGAAGATCCTGATGAGAAGAGGCGGAAATTCCTAGAGCGGAACAGAGCAGCTGCTTCAAGATGTAGGCAGAAAAGGAAAGTCTGGGTACAGTCTTTGGAAAAGAAGGCAGAAGATCTGAGCTCATTAAATGGTCAATTACAGGTATTTTCTTGTTTTCCCCCCCACCCCCTTACCCTTATTAGCGTCTAGCTTAAAACAAAGCAGTAGCCTGATTTGCTTTTAACTGTTGTGTAAACACTGCACCTACAGCTTTATAAAATGTATTAAAACTGATCGCACTCGTTTTCTATTGCATTACACTTACTTGGGAACACGTTCTACATATTAATATGACTGTCTTATGAAATCAACTCGCTGTGAAAGTCCATTGGTTGTGAACTGCAAGTCAAAAAGCCTGGATAACATGGACCTAAAAACTTAAGAACTCTGCTGGATGAGACGAGTGGTGCATCTAGTCCAGCATTTTGTCTTATGCAGTAGCCAGCTAGTTAGTCTAGAGAGGGCCAAAGGCAGAACATAGAAGCCTTATCCTGATGTTGCCTGCTTGCACAGGTATCCGGTAGTTTACTGTCTCTTAATGTCAGGTTTCCTTTATCGATGTTTGCATAACAATATTCTGCCTTTTTTAAAATTTGAACCTGTATTAGAATTCATTTTCCTTTCTTTCAGGTGCTTGTTTATTTATTTATGGTTAAAGTTGGGCATAATGCTTATGAAAGGTGCCAGATTGACCAGGAAATGGAAGACTTCCCTTTGTCCACAGAGCAAATACATTACAGGCAGTGGAAGAATGGAGTTTTTCCAGCTCTCCCTTTGTATGCATCAGTCCTGATTTTGAAGATCAGTTATGCGAGAAGCTGCCGTTCAGAATGGTTTCTTTTAATTGTTCGCATTGGTTATCATTTGGCCTAATATTTATTAAGAAAAAAACCCATTTGTAGGTTAAAAGGTGGGGTACATATTTTTTTTTGAAAGAATAAAATGTCTATTTGTGGTGTTGGGAAGAGTGTTCTTCTCAGAGTGTGGGAAGACAGGAAGAACCACAAACCTCCCCAGCTGGCTGAAATGCCTCCATGGGGATGAATGGATGGGACGACAGCTGCAGTGCCTGTAGCATGAAGACCTGGGTGGGAGCTTATTGTTGGCTCCTCTCACAAGAATGCCCTAGAGCCCCCTTTCCCGCCGGCACTGGCATCCAATTCGACATCAGCGCAGCTCCTGACATTGGCCTCCCTTCTGGGCCGGGTGCTGTCGAGGTCTGCGGCACCTGACTACCTCCCAGACGTATTGGCCAAACATGCAAGCTGAGTGGGCAAACGTGCCAGCATATTGTTGCGCGGGCTCCACTGAGCCATCCCCTCCCCCTTTGGATAGGGCTGTTAAAATATTTATATGCTATTTCTCCAGAGTAACCTAGCGGATGCCTGTTTAGGTTCTGGCATAACATGCACCCTCTGGTTAGTTCCTAACACTTTTCCTGCTACCTACTCTGAAATGTGACCTAATTCATTATTTTTATATTTCATTAATACAGCCGACATCCATTAGTTTCCTCTGTTAAATGTCGGATTATTTTGGCGAAAAACTGTTTCTGATGGTTGAGAGATAACCTCATAGTAACAGAAATAAAGGAGAGACTTTTGCAATCTGCTAGCAGCAAAGCCAGTAGCTGTGAAGAACGAAACCACTTGTAAAGAAAGCTGAATGTCAAAGAAATAATTAAGCAGCACTTTATGTGAAAACGCTGATGCATTTCCACAGTCATTCTTCGCTTGACAAACCAGCATCGTTGATCAGCATAGTGGGCAGGAATGACCCCATGGATGCTTACCTTGACTATCAGAGTTAGTAAGTTTGGTCTCCAAAACATTTCCAGCTGTTTTTGTTCTAGCTTTCTCAGGTCAACATAATACACAGCTCGGGGAATACAGGCAGGAGCATATAAATATGGAATGTTGTCAGTGTGTCTAATTCTCAACATGGATACTTGAATCCAGAGATGTAAACAGACAAGAGATATCTTTGTGCAAACCTGAGAAAAGCCCCAGGTTTGCAGAAAAATCCGAAATCTTAAAAAAAATTACATTGGGAGCTTAACGCCCTCCCGAATAATATAAGCAGCACCTATAGCTTTTCAGTGGCCATTGCTAGCCCCTCAGCCTTGGTTTTTGTCATTCAAAGGCATGGGGAGGGGTCCGGGCCACTTCCACAGCTGCTTTAGTCTTTGAGGGAGGACTCAACAGGACCAGGCCTGGCAGCAACAACCAAGTGAATTGATGCCAGACGTCTTGCTTGACTCACCCAAGCCTAGTTTTTGCTGCTGTTCAGCAGGAGCCATCCCTTGAAAGCCAGTGTGGTGTCCTAGTTAGAATTTCAGGCTGGAATCTGAGAGACTCAGCTTCAAATCCCCCTTCTGCCATGAAAACCCATAGTTGCCCTTGGACCAGTTACAGATTCTCCGCCTCACCTGCTTCACAGGGGATGATGAAGAAGAAGAGTTTGGATTTATATCCCCCCTTCCTCTTCTCTAGGAAACTCAAAGGGGCTTACAATCTCCTTTCCCTTTCCCCCTCACAACAAGCACCCTGTGAGGTGGGTGGGGCTGAGAGAGCTTGACTAGCCCAAGGTCACCCAGCTGGGGTGTGTGGGAGTGCACAGGCTAATCTGAATTCCCCAGATAAGCCTCCACAGAGCTGGGAATCAAACCCGGTCCCTCCAGATCAGAGTGCACCTGCTCTTAACCACTACGCCACTGCTGAGGATAAAATGGAAGAGAGAAGAAAGTTGGTAGTTGTTTTGGGTCCTTGTTGTGGAGAAAGGCGGTATATAAACAAAGTAAATACATAATCAGTACAGCTAAACAGGGGCTTAGAAAGATGGGTGGGGGGGAGACAAGGAAGCATGGATAGGTGGGGTTTCCTGGAGGAGGAAAAGAAGAAGAGGAGGAGGAGGAGGAGTTTGGATTTCTATCCCCCCTTTCTCTCCTGCAGGAGACTCAAAGGGGCTTACAATCTCCTTGCCCTTCCCCCCTCACAACAAACACCCTGTGAGGTAGGTGGGGCTGAGAGAGCTCCGAGAAGCTATGACTAGCCCAAGGTCACCCAGCTGGCATGTGTGGGAGTGCACAGGCTAATCTGAATTCCTCAGATAAGCCTCCACAGCTCAGGCGGCAGAGCAGAGAATCCAACCCAGTTCCTCCAGATTAGATACACGAGCTCTTAACCTCCTACGCCACTGCGTAGTGTGGGGAGGGGGCTACAAAGGAAAGGCCTTGTGGGTCTCCACCATGCAACCAGGCTTGGTATTGCAGCTGACTCCACAGAGCTGGAATAAGCCAAGGCTGGAAGCTGGAAGGGCGCAGAGTTTTCCAAGGAAGAGTGTACCAGAGGGAGGGAAAGAGAGGAAACTGAAAACAGGGAGGCAGGTAAAAATAAATAGGCTGGTGGGGTAGGAAGGAGAGAAAGAAACGGGGAAGAGGAAGAATCTTTTTGGGCTTTCGGGGAAGAGAAAGAGGGAAATAGAGGAAATAGTGAGATGCTCTCCGCAAGTCCTTGCACGTCTCCCACTTGTATAGTGGTAATACTCAGGTCCTTTGGGGGGCTGAAAGGTCAGTTGGCAAGTTATTAACTTGGATTGGTCAGATCGGTTCTATTTCAAAGTAGATTGGTGTAAAGACGAGATAATGCATTTGAAACAATGGCATGAATCCTGCAGTGAATTTCCATAAATGGGAGGGAGACACCAAGTCCCTTTTCTCATTACAGACCTCTGACCACCCCCACCACCCCCAAATGCAGTAAAATGTTACACCAGATGTTAGAAAAGCATTTGATACTTCTAAGGGCATTAGGTCTGTGGATCAGACTAACATGGAAACCCCTTTTTTCACAGATAATTTCTTGACATAGATGGTTCTCTTAATCATGTAACTGAGCAAATGAGATTAAAAGTAATATCCTTCCAATTGTAAAATGATAAATCAAATGGAAAGCCGGGGGGAGCAATTAATTTGTGTGTCCAGGGTGCCCAGTTCAGCCCCTGGAATCTCCAGTCAAAGGATTTCCATTACCAGAGGTTAACAATTCCTCAGGTTTTTAGGAGCATTTGACTGTCAGAGAAGAAAATACTGACCATGAAGGACCAATAGTTTAAAATGGTGTAAGGCCTCTCTGTATTTTCAGTAGAATTGCTACCACCACAGTGCAGTGACTTTGATTCCCATCTCTTTGAACCAGATAAATGGGATACTGGGGATGATGATATCAGAAGTAGGTCAGAGGTACAGGAGGGTCTCCTGTTGTTCAAATATTTGGGTTCAGAAAGGCCTTCTTCAGGAGGGGATTCATAGCTACCTCCTTCCAGACCATTGGGTTGGAGTTTTTTCTTTCTTTCTTTCAGGAAGCACTTAGCCCAACTGGGCAGTTCCCTACAGACTAGAAGTAATCAGCCAAGATGGGTGAGGGGGTTAATACAGTAGACTGTACGAAGTGACCCATATCCAAGCAACTGCAATTGGACTGGTAGATATGAATCTTATCCACAAAATGCTTAGCTAACATGTTTCTGAGGGGGTTTGAACATTTCAGTATTGCTTCATCCGTGACCAAATGAAGAAGTCCCTTCACAGTTTGGAACAGCTTTACTTGATGACTCTGTGCTGCCTCAGTGGTATGGAAAGTTAGTGATGCTTCACTACTAGTATTTGTACTGATATACATGAAAATATGGTAAAGTCCATGTTTGGTCTGGCCAGAAATAGGAACATACAGCAATTGTTCATCCCTTTCCATCCCTGTATGTCCTAATCCCATTGTGAAGTCTCCCTCTGCTTGTAATACTACAAGGAACAGAATCAAAATACACAAACATGCACCCATCCTTTTTAACTGATAAGTCAGTCTTTATGCTAGGCCTTCTCTTGTTGGGCCCAGTGTGGTAGACAGGCCCTCAGGAACCAGCAGACAGTCTGGACACAGTGATTCAGCGACTGCAATTGTTTATTGAGTATCCAAGGCTAGGAACAGAGACAGTGACCTGGAGACCGAAACACAACGTTGCTGCCACAAGATAGCCCAGCTGCAACCTCTTTTATATCCAATCTCCCATTCCCTAGAGCAGGGATGTCAAACTCGCGGCCCTCCAGTTGTTCATGAACTTCAGTTCCCATCAGTCCCTCCCTATATGAGCATTGGCTATACCAGGGGTCGGGAACCCGCGGCTCGCGAGCCGCATGCGGCTCTTCCGCCGCTGTTCTGCGGCTCCATGAGCGGAGGTGCTGGCCCCCTCTTCGCCCGCCCTGCAGGAAGCAGGGCGGGCACATCTCTAGCCCGCGGGGGGGGGGGTGAGCGGGCGGGGGGAGGGCGAGCGAGCAAGTCGGCGGGGGAGCGGACGGGGGGCGAGCGAGTGGGTGGGTGGGGGTGAGCCAAATGGCTCTTTGGTGGTGAGCCAAATTTGGTGGTGAGCCAAATGGCTCTTTGAGGGGAAAAGGTTCCCGACCCCTGGGCTATACTGTCAAGGGCTGATGGGAATTGTAGTCTATGAACACCTGGAGGGCCTGAGTTTGACACCTATGCCCTAGAGCAGGGGTAGGGAACCTGCGGCTCTCCAGATGTTCAGGAACTACAATTCCCATCAGCCTCTGTCAGCATGGCCAACTGGCCATTCTGGTAGGGGCTGATGGGAATTGTAGTTCCTGAACATCTGGAGAGCCGCAGGTTCCCTACCCCTGCCCTAGAGCAGTGGTGGCAAACCTTTGGCACTCCAGATGTTATGGACTACAATTCCCATCAGCCCCTACCAGCATAGCCAATTGGCCATGCTGGCAGGGGCTGATGGGAATTGTAGTCCATAACATCTGGAGTGCCAAAGGTTCGCCACCACGGCCCTAGAGCAATAAGCTCTTGCACCTGGGTTACTTCAATCTGACTCCTGTAAGGACTTAGTATCCAAGTCAGCTCGCCCTATTCCTGCTAACCTGCTACTGTGTCTCCTCTGCTTTAACCTAGCACATAGTCTCTTCCTGCATTACTCCTGGGGCTCTGGAGTTGGGGCGGGGGGGGGGGGGGATGGGGCTGGCAGGGTCCCTTCTGGCTCATTGTGAAGAGGATGAAGAGTCTCATGTGAAGAGGATGAAGAGGCTGGGAAATCTCAGAGCTTGGATCTGGCTGTGGATCCCTGCCTGCATGCTCTGTCTGAGTCTCTGGACCTGGTCCTGCAGGGACTAATGACTGGTCAGGCTCTGCATTTATAGGAAGGGCCCGGGGATCTGGAAGCAAAATTGTCCCCTCCTCTCTATCTGAGTCCTCCTCCCAGGGGTCCCCAAATAGACCAGGCTGAGCCATAACACCCCGACAATCAAGGCAGCATCTCTCCCGTAACAATCAAAACGCCTCGCACCCAAGAGAAGCCACATTATACTCCCACAATATCATTAACGCTTAATTCCTGCTTTTCTAAATATCATTAATTGATACCAGCTTTTCTAACAAAAGACATTGTGAACATCAAACTGTCCTCAGCTTTGCTGACAGTCATTGGAACTATTTTCTCCCACCATCCTACCAGAATAATATAGCAGTTAAAATGTCAAGACTGGAATCTGGAAAACTGACATTCAAATCCCCACTCTGCCAAGAAAGCTTGCTAGCTAAGCTTGGGCCAGTGACACATTTTCAGCCTAACCCACCTTACAATGTTGTTGTAAGGATAAAATGGAGGAGAAGAGTGTAATTTGTTTTGGGTCACCACTGGGGAGAGGGGTGGGATATAAATAAAGTAAATAAGTATTCCAAAATTTGCATAGGAATCTGCTGAGGTTCAGATATCCCATAATTGTGGAACGTATCTCTGTCATTGGCCCATTTTGCACAATGCGTCTGCTGTGCGATGGGGGTGAATGTCCATTGCAGCAAGATTTCTTGTACTGGCTTATTTTCTGGAGCCCCGCTTTCACTTTTCATTCTCTCTGTGGCAAGTGAGACCACTTCTAGCATGACTTTCATTTGCTTTGCCATCAGAGCAAGACAGATTTGTCAGTGAGCACAGCTTTGCCCCAGACATCTTCCCTCTGCCCATAGCCAGCCTACCTAGCTTCACCCTGCCATCCATTCTTTCCCCTTGCCCCCTCTTTCATGTTGCCAGCTCCTTCCTGCTTCTCTAAACATTTATATTGAGATATTGATATCTTGATATAATAACAACAGAGAGGGCCTTTCCAAGGAATAGTGCAAGCAGGATCTCTTTTTGACTCCACCCCATCTCCCATGCTCTGCTTCCACCCTCCCTGATAATCAGGAGGGCTTTTAATAGCTATTTCAAACTAACCATTCTTTTAAAACAATCCTCTCTGTTCCCTGCAGCAGCAGCAGAGGCAGGGGGAGAGAGAGAGAACGAAAGAGAGAGTGAATTTGGTGGGGTAGGAGAGATCTGTGCCTTTTAGGCTGATTTGATCTGCAGAGCTAAGAGAACCAGGAACTGAGAGCCAGCAGAGTTTAGCAGAAAAACTTTGTGGCAGGGTGTGGGCTGCCTCCTTGTGTGTAAATATGGAAACATTAGGAGACCCCACTATGAGCCCACTACACAGTGAAGAGACCTGAGGTAAACCTTCCTTGTATAATGGGCCATTGTATACTTTTGATGCCATTTTGGATTAATACAAATAAAGGTATATATCATCTTAGTAGTGTATTTTTCCCTTTAGCTTTTGTATGAAAATTTACATGTTGGCGTTGAACTTTTGGTTAATTTCTGGCTCTCTCACTAACTACATACTGATTAATTTGTTTTGATTAACTTTACACATGTGTACCTTAGTTAATTTAATTATTCTTAAAGCAGCACATGGTTAAATAGCAATACTAAGCCATATTGTCGGTGATGATATTTCTGTGACGTTTTTCTTCTAACCTTCTAATTTTTTCAGTCTTGTTCAGTCTTTTTTGAACTCTGTAATTTCTAATGAGCAAAGGAAAAGAATAAGTGAACTTTGCATATCTGCCGCAGAACCACTGTGTGTTGTAGAAGATTCTTTAAAATGTTCTAGAGTACATAGAGAGCTGTCCTAAGCAGATCTACTCAGAAGAAAGTTACATTTTTATTCAGTGGGGCTTACTACCATGAAAATATTCTTAGGATTGCTGGCACAGTTTCTGTGGATATCTCAACCAGTTTCACTCTTACTGTCTTACTCTGCAGTCTGAAGAAGTCCACAAAATCTTTTTTTGAAATTAAATTTTCTTAGTCTTTAAGGTCTTTAGAGGAATCCTGGCTATTTTGCTGTGTCCTGTGTAGGTGCAGAAATTACAAGAAGGTGTGTTTTGGAGAGTTTGTCATTACTTTCCTTCCACAACACAATGCCAAAATTATTTTTCTGGCTTCTAAAAACTGAAGAAAAAGTTCCAGGATGCATGAGTGCCTGAACATTTTTAAATGTGCCAGCATTTCATCCTTTTCTCAGAAATTAATTGCAAGACAAAATAATCTTAAACTTTTGTGTTCCTGTTTGTGATCTGTTTATAGTTTGAGATGGAGCAGAATATATATATTTTAGTGAGACTTACATTGCAATCCCAAGGCGGGGAGGTAGTTGTGGCATGGCCAAAGACGGGCTCCCTCACCATCTCCTAAAGAGCAGTGGTGGCAAACCTATGGCATGGGTGCCAGAGGTGGCACTCAGAGCCCTCTCTGTGGGCACGTGCGCACAGAGTTTGTCTTGTGTGGAGGAATCGCCCCCACACACACATCTAGGCTGGCCTGGGCCGCTGGACTTGATGTGCGTGCACCTCAGCAATCAGGGAGGCTAGCGGGCCTGGTGCCTAGTGCCTGTGCTCCAGGTGGCTGCTGCCCGGAGTGGGGGGGAAAGGTGGCAGAGATGCTAGAGAGGCGGAGAGCAGCACATGTGGGACTTGCTGGAGGACTTGCTACAGCAGGCTGGCCCCTGCTCGAGGGGGTTATTCAGGTTAAATTGCCGCGTTGGCACTATGGCTCATTCCGCACATGCAGAATAATGCACTTTCAAACTGCTTTCAGTGCTCTTTGAAGCTGTGCGAAATGGCAAAATCCACTTGCAAACAGTTGTGAAAGTGGTTTGAAAACGCATTATTTTGCGTGTGCGGAAGGGGCCTTAGGGTACCCGGTCTCGAAAAGGTTTGCCATCACTGCCTTAGAGGCTTGCTATGCTGTGGCCAGCAAGCAAAAAGCGAGTCTGCCCCTTTCCCCGTGCAAGTGGTGTATTCAGCTCAGTGGGCTGCGCCACCAATTTTGCTGATGTAAGTCAGTGCCAGCAAAAAGGGGGCATTTCTGGCCCAAAAGGGCTCAGGAAGCTGACTAAAGCCCGTTCTGCCCCTGTCAATGCCCCCTTCAGCCCTGGTGCCAGGATCATGCTGCCATGCAGCTCCCCAACACTGATGTAAGTGCCTCTGCACTGGGATAAATGGCATGTATACTGCCACCAAGGCCGCGGCACCTCCTGAGGGCATCTACCCCCTTCCAGGATTGTGCTGTAAAATATATAATACATTGCCTAATACTGTGGAACCTCGGTTTTCATTGCCTTCAGTTTTCATTGGTTTCGGTTTTCATCTATTTTTTCAGTGAAAAATTAGTCTTGGTTTTCATCGATTTGCCTCGGTTTGCATCGATTTGCAGTAAGGTGCAGGGGTTTGTGGAGAACAATCACCTGGACAAAGCTGTTGCAGGCCGTGTCTGCCACTAGTTTAATGACAATACCTTTCCCCATTTCAGACAAATCTTAAAGAGGCGTCAGAAACAGACCTCTTTGGACAACTTTCTGGTGCGACATTGGTCCACTGGCTCTGAAGCTGGTCCTAGTGTTATTGTTTGTTACTGTTTTCAGCATTAAACACTATGTTTATTCACCAAAAATGTGGTTTTGGTATGTTTTTTGGAGTGCCTAGAACAGATTAATTGGATTTACATTGATTCCTATGGAAAAGTTTGCCTTGGTTTTCATCGGTTTCAGTTTTCATCGATTCTTTTCAGACAGATTACCAATGAAAACCAAGGTTCCACTGTAGTTGCTATATGTTAGATAGATTTGCGTATCTCTGGATTCTGTTCCCTTCAGTTAATTTTATAATTTATGCACTTTGCTTGTGCAAAATTTATGGACGTAACAGGATGACTAAAATGTTACAACAGAGAGTTTCTTTTATAACGTATCCTGTTAAAACTGTACAAAATCAGGTTAAGACAACATTGTTTCATGCTAATTAGGGCTAGATTTTACCTTGCACTCTTACGTATGTCACAGTCCACAAACCTGTTAAACTGTTATTGATGCTGTGGTTGCATGCACTTACTTCCTTATAGGACAACTGGACAGTGCAATTAGATATTATTTACATGGTCTTGTGCATGATTTATTCAGATTAAATATGACATACCCACAAAATCCCTTTTAATGTTGCTCAGTAGCCTTCATGTTTATTTTTTTATTCTAAGGTAGTATAACTATAAAAGTTAATCATGCTAAATTTTGAAGACGAAAAAATAGTGAACAGAATGCAGCTTTAAAAAAGAAACTCTCATTTTATTAACTGTATAAACCTACTGGCCATTATCCAAGACTTAGAAATGTCAGACTTGCGTAACTATTTTGGGATGTGATTTTGTTGTTTCATCCTTTTGTGTCCGCTGGTTGAACAACCCAAGCCGGGTTCTCTACTGTTCTTGCTCTTGTTTTGCATAGGAGGTTTCTATATTTGTTCTTGCTCTTGTTTTGCATAGGAGGTTTCTATATTTGTTCTTGCTCTTGTTTTGCATAGGAGGTTTCTATATTTGTTACAGTGGGCTTCTTTGCTCCTGACTCCAGTAACTGAGGTGAAGGATAGGATTGGGTATTCTAGGTATGGTGGAAAATAAGTGGGATTATTTCTGCCACATTTCACAGAGACTGACTGTGTCCTTGATTTCGTAGACAGTTGTCCTAAGGATACACTCTCAGGTCAATCGTTACCCCTTTTCTTTCTGTTCTGTTTTTTTATATATACTAATAATAGAAACATAAAAATGTTAGCTCAGAGAACTACTTAAAAGATTATGTTCAACAGAAAGTTTAGGGATACGTATGGAAGCCTGAGTTTGCAAACGCCTGAATGTAATATACTCAGTGTAAGGTGATTTACAGTATTTTCTTCAAAGTAGAAGATGGAAAGTTGGGTCATTAAATGCACAGCATTCCTGTTCTGACGTTGATTCTTGTTGTAGTAACATACGTTTTAAAAGTATCTGCTGTGTCTTTTATTTGCCTTTACAGAGGCTTGTAAAACAAAATCTGAAATGTATGCAACTCGATCCTGGTTAAAAGTGCATAACTTTCTTCTCCTTTAGAGTGAAGTCACCCTGCTGAGAAATGAAGTGGCACAGCTGAAACAGCTTCTTCTGGCTCATAAAGATTGCCCTGTAACCGCCATGCAAAAGAAATCTGGCTATCATAGTGAGTAATGTTCCATTACCTATAGCCTTAGGCTGCACCAGTGAAAAACTGCCAAAGCAAATAGAGAAAACATTAAAAACTGAAAAGTGATGTTCGGATACTTCACTCCCAGCGTAACCGTTTCTACAAGGTTACTCCAAGATAAAAGCAATTACGAACTTTGAAGGAACTTTCTGAACTCCTAGAAAATTTTTAAAAGCTGTACGGCTGTTTCCGTGATGCAGGTCTCCTTGTTCTAATGCAGCTTTACAAATGTTGGAGGGATACATGTTCTTTGAACATAAGTAGTACTTAATTCTATAATTTAAAAAAATCCTCCACAGCTAAAGCCCACCTTCCCCCTTCTGTTTACCTCAAAGAAAGGTTGCAGTCAAGACACCGTGTGTAGGAATGTTCTGGCTATTTGTGAAGCTTACTCATCTTTTCATAAAGCATTTATTTCTATTGCCACTGTACAGATAGGCCTTTTGAAGGAAAATATGCTTTAATATTTATGGATTCAGGAACGTACAAGTAGAACTGAAGAGTTATAAATGAAGCGCGTAGCTTGTTTACCCTTTTCAGCAGTTTAGAGGTTAATTGTGTGTTTCTTTCTCGATACTCTGTTATTTTTTTGGAAACAATGCTTAGCTCTAGAACCAGCTGCTGTTGCGGTATAAATGGCCAATTTTGTCCATTGTGCACAAATTTGTTACAAATAACCGAGCTGGGAATGCATTAGGCAACATTCATAATATATAACCCACCGCTTTCGCTTTTTATGATTTAGTGATATTTCAGGATATTTGTAAATGTGAAGATTGTTTCTGCCATATGTAGCCACTTCATTTTAATTTGCCAGTGTCAGTAATTTAGGAGAATAAAAGAACATTTTGTATTGCAGGCAAACAGTTCCTCAGGTGCTTGCGATAAAACTTAATGGCCACCATCTTTACTTGTAGTCGCTGTAAGCAGTTTCATCAGAACGGGCAATATTTTTTAATTTAAAAGATTCGGGGAGATTTAGCAGCTCTCCGTTGCCGTATATATTTGGGACGCTGATTTTTTGTCGGTTTTGAGCTTATAAATCTCAGTCCTTTTGAACTCCAGTCAGGATGGAAAGTGAAATCTTGGAGCAAATTGAAACCGTGCAAAAAAAAATGTGTTTTGAGTGTAGATTAACAATGATTGTTGCCGGGATGAGCCCGTTACGGCTCCCATCTGACAAAACAACGTGATTTCATACAGAGGCTGCCATAGAAGAACATTAGGCACACGTCGTTTCTTGAATGAGCCTAGCTGCCTTGAATTTGATATTATGAAAGAGAACAGTCTTCCTAGATGCTTGTTTTAAATACCTGAAAGCTCTTCAAAATGTATGCCGTGTACTCCTAAATCAACATAATTTTGTGGAAAGAAGCGGGCAGGGCACCCAGTAGTGTTGAGCGTTGCCATCCGCGGCAGTTAGTTATTGGATTATAGTTTGCATAAACAGCTGTACTTGCATATGGTAAGTATATAATAAAGAATGTATATTGAGTCAGATTTATGGTCCATGTACTGTAGAACCTTCCTTTCCTAGATTCTTGGGAATATTCAGAGCACACATTCTGCAATAACTATGGTAACATTTTTAGACTTAGCGCAGTGCCTTAATTGATCAAGTTCAGGTTCACGGAAAAAATAGATTTGTGTTTACTAATACCTTCACGTGCAAAGACCTACATCTGCAGCAGTGAGTGCCAAAGTTGATAGCAAAGGGATAGTTGGTTTATTGCTGGAGCAGTTGAATAGTGCTATTTAAGATCAGTGACAATATCATTAGTATATTAGTTACATAGCATGTAAAGAATGAGTCACATTCTGCCTTGAATGATACCAACTCTGCTTTATGAATCTTATATACATTTGGCTGGAAGTTACGTTTTTGCGATCACCTCTTCTAGGAAGCAATGGAAATGTACATTGTTCTAGAAATGTTGAATGGCTTCTGAATTTTCCAGCAAGGATACATCTCCCAGCCTAACATGATAACCTTTTAAAAACACGATTTCAGGCTTTCAAGCAGTTCAGTTCCCTCATAATGAGGTCTGCATTAAAACAAGGTTAAATAAACTCAAACAGCAAAAATTATATTTTCAGAATTTCCCAGACAGATGGCAGCGCGATTAAAAAAAATTACATAGGCATTCCTTAACGTAAAGCTGTTAGCAGGAATTGATTCGAAATGGCAGATGGCATAGAGAACCTCATGTATGACACTGAAGATAATTCTGTTCAGGGCACCACTGAAAGTGCTACAGTTATTATATTATTAATTCACACCCCCACCTTTCTTCAAAATGGGGACCCAAATCAGCTTATGTTGTTCTCTCCTTTGTAAATATTTTTATCTCACTGTAATATCAGGTTGATTCCAACTATTCTTCCAATCCTGAAGGATTTCTTCCAGTTTCCCTCTGTCCACACATACAAAAAGAGCAGAGTCCTACATGATACCTCGTGGTGTCCCCAAGATCCATCAAACTCAGATGCTGTTTTTGGGATATCACTGTGACTTCATTCTCTGTAAGCAGTGCACAGGGTCCAGTCCATTTATTTTAACTCCCACTAATTCCTGTAGTGCACAGGTGTCAAACTCCCAGCCCTCCAGATGTTATGGACTACAGTTCCCATGATGGGAAGTGTAGTCCATAACATCTGGAGGGCTGCGAGTTTGACACCTGTGCTGTAGTATGTCGCATTTTTATTATTGTATTGTCGAAGGCTTTTTAAAATTATTGTTTATTCTTAAGTATGATTACTAACAAAATAGGCATCATCTGTTGTGACTATGAAAAAATCACCTCAACAACTTGGCGTCAAATAAATTACTTAAGTGCCATACTTACAATTTCCTTCGATAGCCATCTATTTTCAGATTAAAAAGCAAACAGCTGGTGTAAATTGGCATACTAGTGCAGCCTATTGTTTTTAAGATATTTAACTAGGAGGTCCTGTGTTCAAATCACACCTGAACAAATGGAAGCATTATATAGCCAAATGTCAAAACAAGATTCAAATTCTTGCTAATAAGAAAGAGAAATTGGGTGTACTTCAGTGTTGGTTCTGTACATTTGGTCAGGTACGGACAAATGGCTATGGAATTCAAAAGTTAAGCATCACATAAGTGCTATATTGATAAGTGATTTGTCCCTCTTTCTGTTCCAGTTTCACTGAATACATTCGGCTGTACCAATATATCATACTATTAGCAAAACTCAAAACATGCTAGGCAGAACATGTTCAATTCAGCTTGTTTTCTAAATTTTGACACAAATCATTATCTAAATAACATTCTCAACTGTGCCTGGTTTAGGTGCCCGTAGTGGCGCAGGTGACTGGAAGCAAGTGTGCTCTTCCCTTTGAAAAACTTAGTTTTATAGAGAAAACTTAGATATCTTACATCTGTAAGTTTAAAATTAATACCTTCCGTTATGCACAAAGGGCCATTTTTTTTGCTCACCCCAGGACATCTTTGAATCCAAATCCATTTCTAAAACGTTGTTCTAATTCATGCAGTAAAAATTCCAATCCCAGTTGTGTTTCGAGTGCTCTTAACTACAGCACCATCAATGTGAATATGATCGTGTTCTGAGCTTTTTGTTGTTGTCGTTCGTCAGCTGCAGATAAAGACGATAGTTCTGAAGACATTTCCGTGCCAAGCAGCCCACACACAGAAGCTATTCAGCATAGTTCTGTCAGCACTTCCAACGGAGTAAGTTCGACCTCCAAGGCAGAAGCAGTGGCGACGTCCGTTCTCGCCCAGATGGCAGACCAGAGTACAGAGCCGGTGCTTTCCCAGATTGTAATGGCTCCTCCGTCCCAATCGCAGCCTTCAGGAAGTTGATTAAAAAACTTGCTTTGCTTCTTAGATATTCCTTAACAACTTCAAAGGGAAACCAAGGAAATCAGCCTTCACCTAGGAGAATCTCTGTAGCTTAGAAATTATTCATCTGTAAAATTCAAACTTGAATTTGGCTTTGAAAGTTGGCAAACAAAGGAATTGCACAGAATGTTCCGATCTCTTGATAGACGCCCAGGTTAGTTTTTTTTTTTCATTTCTAATTAGGATTGCTCGTTATTTTCCGTGCTCGTCGTGTAAAGTGTTGGTACAGTTGAAATGTACTCGCTTCTCTAACATTTGGTGGTGTTCCAAGAACCATCGAGATCAGTTATTTAATGCTTGTCTCCAAAACTGTGATAGTAATCTTGTAACATTTTATGCCAAAGTTCTGCATAGATTCCTGTTGACTTTGTATAGTCAACGAGATCATAAAGCACTAGGCAAGAGGGGGGGAAACAAAAGGAACAGTAAATTTGCTTTCAGTCTTTTTGCCTTTGTATTGTTTTGCACATTATAAGAGGAAAACAATTGGGAGAATATGTTTGATTATATTGTGTAGCATTTTCTTTGGCTTTTTACTGTTTGGGTGTTGTTGTTTTTTGAAAAGATTTTTGTTTAATAGGGCCAGTACAGTATATGATATACAGTACTTTTTATGCACATATGTAATCTTGATCAGGGTCACTACTAGCTAGATTTTCTTGTTTTAAAAAAAGCTGAGGTTGGCTTCGTTAGCACTTCCATTTTAAAAAAAATCAGGAGCTTCATTTCTGCAGCTGCTCTTGTCTCACTAGACGGATGAAGAACAGCGGACAGGGTTAGGAAAGATGGAATACTTTTTCAAAGTCAACTCGATGTCTTGTGGATTCTTGAGTCTTTAAAGTGAGAACCTTATTCGTGCGCCAATATGAGATGGATACCAGGGAAGTTTTTAAAATTCCCCTCATTAAGCAAACTCAAGACTGTTTCCCTTTTTTTTGTTTAGCTTTCTTTTGGGGGGGGGGTCATTGTTGAATATTTGCAAGGTAACTTGTACTTTATTCTTGTGTCAGCACTGTCACCCTTTAGTAGCAAAATTTTGATAACTTTCTTGTGGAAAAATAAAAAATCGATATCTACTGTTCCGTGGAAACAATGTAATTATAGCGTGAAGTGTGTCTGTGTGTGAGAGAGACAGGGAGAATGATTCTGTAGTGTACGCCAGCAATCAGTGCTTGAATGTTTAAAGATGCCTTCAATGTGATGCTGGCTTCATAGAGGACTGAAGTTTTGAAGCGTTATTTACTGTGTGAACTTGGATAACTAACATTCCATGATGTAGTTTGTTTTCTGATGAGATGATTGTAGGTACACTTTTTCTCATTATCCAATCATCTGTAGGATACTGAGTTTTTTTAAATGTGCCATTATCTATTTTAATTCTGTACCCATGTTTAAAATACAGTATAATATTTTATGATTTAAATTGTAAAAGAACAAAAATAGGTGTGTGTTCTTTCACATTTAAAAAAAGACACCTTTGTATATAGCAAAGTAAATTACGCAGCAGCGACATCTGGCAGTAAAACAGAATTCTATTATGTATATAACAGAACACTTTAATGCATTTATTGTGAGTTGTGTAACTCATTTGTTCTACTCTGTTCTATACTCTGTTTTTAACCTAGGTGCCATCAAAGCTATGAGACATTCAGTTTTAAATCATTGAATTTTAATTGGTGGTACTGGCAGAGGACAACTTTTATTTGTATGATGTACAACCAAACAAGAATGGAAGCTGGACGAAGTCATCTTAAATTATGTATATATCATTTCAGTGCTTTACGTCTAAAAATAAGGATTTAAATATTTTGTGTATTGAAAATGTAAGGATACAGGTTTTTAGAAAAGTATTCCAAATGCGTTCATTTAATCAGGTTTTCTTTTAAAAGAATTTAATTTTCAAAAACAAGTGTTCTGAACATTGGTGTTTTTTTTTCCAAAGTACCACAAGTACCATGAGAGACTCTCAGGCACCAGATGTGAGCTTGCAAGCAAACTCTCAGGCCCCTTCCGCACATGCAGAGTAATGCACTTTCAGTACTGTGTGGAATAGCAAACTCCACTTTCAAACAATTGTGAAAGTGGATTGAAAGTGCATTACTCTGCATGAGCGGAAGGGTCCTTGGAGATAATTGCCCTGATCCACCTCTGGTCATATCAGAATATGCTGGGGGATGGAGATGCATTCCACTCCAGTGGGGGAGTGAAACAGCGCAAACAAAAGGTGCACCCTTGTGCTTCTTTGTATCCAGTTCCACGTATACTTCTCCATTTTGGATCAGGGCAAGTGTCTCCCATTGTGGACTGGACAAGTTAGATATGGACCAATGTGGTTACATTTGCTCCCCAAAATATTATGAGCATAGATCACTAGATGCTGCTCTGCTACCTCCCTTCATCTCTGTTCCCAGGCAAACCTTTGAAATGAATGGTGTTTCCGCAGTAGCAATGCCTGGTGCTGTAATAAGGCGGTGCTGTTTTTAAAATCTTGTTTAATATAAGAGTTGTTTTTGGTTCTTTTTTTTAAAGTAATAAAGCTATTGCTGTTGTAAAGTAAAATCTAAATATGTGTGAGGAAACATGTAAATGATTTTAATAGTAGGGTTAGTTGTTTTTTTAAAAAAAATCCTATCTTATGTTCAGCAAGCAGAAGAGAAAACCGCCACCAGTTGTACAACCATCAATTCTGTCTCAAAATGTATGTCACACTACTTCTGTACATCGCCTCTGAGATCTTTGCATTTGACATGTTTCACAAACTGTACTGTTATCTTCCGTGTGCAGTTTGCATGAGTAAATCATCAGAGAATAAAATCTATCTTTAAATTGTACCTATTTTATTGCAAGAATAACTTCTGAAAAGCCGAAGAGGGCATCAGATTTCTTACCTGCTGTGAAGCTCTTCTCCACTTCTGTAGAAAATTGTCACATTACCAGAAAAATAAGATTCATCTGTGGTACAGTTTGATTCAAGCCATTCTGGTCTTAATACCCATCCTAAAAGCAACTGTGCTCGAGAGTATTTCTTGCCATTAAGGGAAGGATGTTGGGAAAACTGGCATTTTGATCTTTAAAGTGCCTCGAGGTTCTGTTGTGTTTGCAACAAACTAGTGTTTGTGACATAAGTTTTCATTGGTGAACCCGCCTCAAGTGTATGTAAGGTACGAATAATCATGAACAATTCTCTGTAAAAATATAAAGGAAAACTAATGCCGTACATTACCTTTATCCAATATTGAAATAGATTTTCATTTATTTAGACTCAGTTATCCCAACAACAGTAGCTCACTGAAGTTGAGATAACCGCTTAAATATACATACATATACATTCCATTGTATTGTATTGGATGCACACAATGGGATCTTTATTGCCCCCTGTCTGTGGCTCCCTATATCCTATCCCCCTTTTCTACGGTGCCCTTCCAGGTAGCTCAGGGGGTTTGTGTTATGTAGAATAAAGCCCAGCTTGTTCAGCAAGCTAACAACATTTTAAACAGTAAACCAACAGCATTTACCTGCACAAATACAGCCCTTGGAAAATAATTATAATCTAACTCCTCTCAACAAAAGGCCCTCTCAAACCATTCAGTGTTGCTATCAAAGACTGGGAGAAATACAGAAACCCCTTATATAGATCAGGACATACTTCCCAGTATTTATAACTTGCAGACTATTTAGGAGGAAATGAAAAAAAATTGATTGTGCCTTAATGCTGTATATGACCAACATGCTATCACTTTTGTGTATGTCCAAGAATTTAAGTGATTATTTTATGAGGAAATTAATCATAGTTTCATACAAGTACACTGCTGTAAGGGTTCTGTCCACCAGCAGGCTTCTATTGATTGTAATGACAAGATCTGTAAACATAGGATTTGGAGGTGGCAAGAACCCCTTCCGCAAGTCCTCCCATGCAAACACCCTTGACCATGGTTGTGGTGGGGTTTTCGGGCTGTGCTTCCCTGTCTAACAGACTTCTCTCTGTGATACACCTCTGAAGAAGCCAGCCACAGATGCAGGCAAAACATTAGGAACAAGATCTACCAGACCACGGCCACACAGCCCAGAAACCCCACCACAACCAGTTGAATCTGGCCATGAAAGTCTTCAAGGATACCCTTGACCATCTTTATTATAATTTCCCCATTCTCATTGCTGTATTCTGCCTGTGACATACAGTGAAGTCTTGTATTGGTGCAAGAGAATATTGTTCTAGCAAATCTGACAGTCCAGACAAAGAGTTGAGTTTGTATGACTGCTAGTCCCCAACCATCTGACAACATGAAGTTGTTCTACTGGCTAACCTATAGGGAAGTCCCTGTCCAAGTTAAAATGGCAAGCAAGACTTTTCTAGCAACAGCAGATTAAGACTTCACATGCCCTGACAGGTGCCCTCATAGAACAAGATGTATCCTCTGCGAGCAAGAGCCTTTCCTAGTTCTTCTCTAGGAAACTTCCGACCTTTTGGAGCTGGTTGACCCCTTTGGAGTTCTGAACCAGTGTGGTGGGTGCAGCCACAAAATGGCTGCTGTGTCTTACCTTCAGTCACACAGCCAAGAACCTTGTGTTATGGTGGCAACTACTATCAAAACTCTGCACCACAATCAAATCTCCAATGTACAATCAGGTCTGTGTGTTGTGGTAACATCTGCTGCCAAATTGTTTTTAAAAATCTGCACAGCCAACCAAATCTCCAATGGAAAATCAGGGCTTTTGCCCAGCAAGGTTTCCATCTGGCACCTCCCACTTTCTAAATACCCCTGTTGGGCACCAGGAAAGGTGTCGGCGCTATGGTGACCATGGGCACCATGTTAGAGGACCGTGTTCTACATCATTACAGCGGCTGTGAGTCGCAGAATCTATCTACAAACACTTTCTTCACTGATGTGTTAGGAGGTAAGTTGTTTTTAAATCTCTTTTCTTTTGTATTTATAGTAACACCATTAAAGCACCAGAAATATGAGAAATGCTAACTGCACTGGCCTTCATATTTAGGGATGGATTACAGAATCTGCCATAAAAATCAGCTTGATAAAGAGAGGATATTAACTGCTGTAGTTAAGATGTCAGTTCAGCTGAGCTGAAGGGGTAGGTAGTTAACTGCTAGCTATAAGTAAGCAATCTTTATGTGTGAGAGAAGAGGAAATTAAAACTTCGCATTTACCAATAGATCTAATGGTAGCATACTGAAGGGAAATGCCACAGGCAGATCTTAAAACCCTTCAGCTTTTCTGAGAAACTCAAAAGTCCAGTACGTGCTTTTGTCTACTTCAGCCGCAAAGTTATTACAACATACTAAAGCATGAACTGCAATGTCTTAACTATGCCACTAATACAATCATTATTGTTGATTATGTATAGTATTTTAAACCCCTTATGCATCTTAAAAAATAATAATCACTGTCCAAAGTCTCATAACTTACATGAAAGCAAGACAGAAGACGGGGAGTGGATACAGAAGGCAGAAAATGAGGATGTGTAGTGATATTTCATTTGTAAAGTAGAGCATCTCTTCAGAAGAAACAAGCAATTGCTTCCTATTGATGGATTTCCTTTTTTCTTTCTTATGTAGAAAGGGGGGAGCTGCAGATGAATTTGAGTCTGCCTTTTGACAATCCACTAAAGAAGCTTTTCTGTTGATTTGCATGATGGTCCTGACTCCTCCTTCTTCCAGGAGAGGGGCTGAAAGGCATCATGAAAGTCCTGACTCCTCCTTCTTCCAGGAGAGGGGCTGAAAGGCATCATTGGAGAACTTGGAATATCTGATACAAACATCCCACAGCAACAATTCTTCAGTAAGTTAATGAAACGACAACTGAAAAGTTCTGCTAGGCTTCCAGAGAATTCTCTTTAAAAAAAAAAGACTTTCAGATGATATAAATGGAAGAAATTATTGAGATCAAAAATACACTTGGAAGATTGTTTTGATTCTTTTCTTTCTCAGTCCCCTCTCCTTAAGACCCTTTTGGAAAGTTAATAATGGGCATGTCAGAGTATGATTGCTAAGAAAGAGTTCTACATATTTCAACTTCGCTTTCATGCTCTTATTACACTTGTCGAACCTATTTCCACACTAATGCCTACCTGTTGCTCTACAAGGAACTGATATCCATGGTTATGAATTCCCTGGGAGTGAAATGTTAGATACTGGAGAATGGCATACGTATTTAAGCTTATCAGACTGGTAAAACGACCAGAATTACAGTCTGTTCTGCCTCTTAGCACCTGACAATTGTGAGTCCAGACAAATATTTACTAATGGAATGTATGGGCCTCTCTGGGCTTTAAGAGATACAAACTGTAGTGCTATGCATAAAGCCCAGATAGGTACTGGGGTCTTAGTGCTTCACCATGATGCCAGACACAGGATGGTGTCATGGATCTAAGGAGCAGGCAGAGGCAGAAAAGCCTGAATGTGAAGTGTTAATCCCTCAAGGTATGTAAATGACAGGCTGGGAATGGTCAGTTTTAGAAGACGTAGTCAGCTTCTGACAGGATTAGAAGAAGTTCACCTCTGAGATCCAGAGAGAGCAGATGTGTTTAGTGTTGGTGAAAGACCTATGGCAGTGATGGCGAACCTATGGCACGGGTGCCAGAGGTGGCACTCAGAGCCCTCTCTGTGGGCACGCGCAAATAGAGTTCGTCATGTGGGGGGGGGGGAATCCCCCCCCACACACATCTAGGCTGGCCTGGGCCGCTGGGCTTGATTATTAGCATTAAACCTAAGACCTAGTTTTGGGGAAGCAGTGTAGGTAACCCTGTTAAGCGCTGTTAAATCCCACTGATTTTCATGCAAAGAACTAAAGTGAGATCCTTTACCTGGGAGTAAGCTCGGTTGCTGGCAATGGGGCTTGCTTCTGAGTAAACCCTCCTAGGGTCGTGATTCACCCGTTGGAAGAGTTGCATGGTTGCTTCAAAGCAAAGCCAACAACTACCACCAAGCTTACTCCCAAGTAACGCATACCTCGGACCCAACCATTTTTTAAAAACTAAAACCTCAGTATTCAGGTTAAATTGCCGTGTTGGCACTTTGCAATAGATAGGTGGGTTTTGGGTTGCAGTTTGGGCACTCGGTCTCAAAAAGGTTCGCCATCATTGACCTATGGTGTTGGCAGGACACTACTATAGTCAAGGAAGGGGATTTACTTCTAGAGAGAAAAGAATTTGAAGCCCAGGTTCTAAGACCAGAGCTAGTTCGTCCTGGACAGAGTGGGTAGAACTAAGGGAACGGACAGTGAAAGAGTTTGTGTCAGAGAGGAACAATTTTCTAGGCTGAAGAGAAGTTTACACTGTGTGTGGAATTCCCATCCCTAGTTCTTTAGAAGAGTTTGCTTCAAACACTGTGAAGTGATCCCAAAGTTTGCAAAGTCTGAAGGGATAGTTGGGAAAAATATTTCTTTCTGTATAATTTCTATGCACCAAAGTTACCACATGAACCTCTGGATGCTGTTTGGGTTAGATCTAAGAAACATTTTGAAAGTTACCATATTTTAAAGCATTAAGAACTCTGTAACCAACTGAAATCTTAAACATCAGCCAAACACCAGCTGTTGAAAACACCATTTGAAAACGAACTTCGTACATGTATATAGAACTGCTTCTTTCCTATTACCAATATTTCCTTCTATCCTATTCCCCTGAAGTGTTTAATAAAATTCTACTATTTATGTGTTAAACTTTGAAAAAGATTCTTGGATGGTTGCATGGTAAAACAGAAAGAGAATAAAGAAGGGGGAATCATCTCAGTTCCCTACGCTGGTTCAGAGACAAATTTATTTTAAAGAGGTATTGGGTGAGAGGCATAGGAAAAGAACCCCCAGAAGGTTATTTTTAGAAGAAAAGCCAACAGCATGAAGATCAGAAGCAAAGAAGATCAGAAGTATTAGGGAACATTCCTTGCCCTTGGGAATAAAGGCGGTTTGGGAGATTTTTCCCCTCATGCTCCCTTGCCTTCACAGATGGTCATGCACTTCTTCATGAGAGATTACTGTAAATTGGGGTCTCTATAATGTCATGCTGTCTGAGAGGCTCTAAGAGAGGATTAGCCATGAACAAATAATAGCAAATGTACCAGAAGACGTAGCCCAGCTTGGTTTTCTGTGTTTTTTGTTTTGTTGTCCTACCTTGAGGCTTATTCTGTCTGGCACCCCAAGTAGTTGATGGGCGTGGGTTTTGGGCCTCATTATTCTTGTTAGACTCCGTTTACTCTGGAAGATAGCTTATTAGTGATCCTATATTCTGAAAATGAAGGCTCTTTCTCCAACTTGAGTACCTTGACTTTTTTTGTTTCCAGTGCTCTAGAGTGGGTAGTGTTGAACTGGGATTGGGGAGACCTGGACTAAAATCCTTTCTCTGCTATGAAGCTCACTGGGTAACCTTCAACCAGTAATGTTCGTTCTCTCTATTCCCCCCCCCCCTCTCTCTCACACACACACAGAGCCTAAACTGTATCACCAATCTGCTAGGAGGTAGGGACCACCCTTGGAAAGTAAAGACATGATAAAAATGAATTATCTCCCCCTGATATGGCACACACGAGTCTTAACCTGAGTACTTAGGATTTGTGTTTTTGTTAGAGAGGGAAGGATAGGTTTTGTGTTTTCCAAATTACATCTGTGTTTCTTTGTGCAAGGTTGCTTCAGAGAGGCAAAATGTGTGTTCTGCAGAGCTCGTTCCCTGTACTTCTTCCTATTGGTGCTGCTTCTGTCACAAGCTCTGAAATTATTTGACTTGCATCTTCCGCATTTTTGTGCATCCGTTTCTAAAGAAGAAGGTTGATGATCTGATTTCTTCATACTAGTTTCTGCTTTCTCCATCCAAAAACTGAGGCACGTTGTAGTGAAGGTCTAATGTTTTTTTCTGCAGGAAAAAGAATAGATAATCCAGCGAAATGAAGAACAGATGCTGTGTATTTGTCATTGAATGACGGAAACGTTTGTTGTGTTTCTCTGTGTTGGCTGTCAGGAATATCAAAGCTGGCAAGTTTTGCTGCTTGTGAAGGTCTCAAAAGTATCTCTAGAAGGTAGTCCTTGCACCTAAATTTCACAGGTAATACCTATGCTGCTACCTGCCCTGAGTCAAGGACTCTGGTATTGCTAAGAGAACTAGCTGGGTTGTTTCGAAACTTAAGAATGGATCCCTAGAATGTAGATGTGACCAGATAAAACAGTTTGGGGAGGCCCTGAATGTATTCCTCCTTGAGATGAAGGAAAGTCTTATTCCTTCCACAGAGAAAAGCTAAGGGCCAAGCTAGATATTGTGTTTAACGTGTGGTCCTAATAGAGACTTGCAGTTGGATATGAGCCGCAAGTTCCTTGTGGCAACTCAATTTAGAAGCACTGCATGGGCCCAGTTCTGGTTGGGACCACAGTTTGCAGTGCGGGAGAAGGGAAAGGAATGTTTGTCTCTGGGGACATTATTTGCCCCATTGTACCCATTTGAGTTGTGAAAGGGGTACTGGGGGAATGCAAGAGCCCTATTCCCTCTGTGCTGCAGTCCGGATTTGAGTTGTGCTCCTGTTCATCTCCCTGGAGATTGCTCCGATTCCATTATGACAGAGAGAGATACCAATCTATTTTCAATTCCCTAGACCATTGGTGTCAAACTCAGGCCCTCCAGATGTTCATGGACTACCATTCCCAACAACCCCTGCTAGCATGGCCCTGCTGGCATGGGCTGATGGGAATCATAGTTCATGAAAACCTGGAGGGCCTGAGTTTGACACCTATTCCCTAGGCCTCTTCAAATGTTCTCATGACACAAGTGACACATCTTAGTCCAAGTTCTTGTAGGTCAAACATTGATACTAAGATCAAACATCTTGATTCTGCTCCATCAAGTACAAACTGTGGGTTCCTCCAGTCTCAATTTGTTTTGGGGCTGGATGCGGGAGGAAAGAAGAATGTTCAGCTTCCATATGCAGGTCACACTATTTAAAACCACCTCCCCCACTCTGCTATCAGAGTCCTTACTGAGATGGTAAATCTGTATCTGGGCTGTACCAGCTCAGGTTGGAGATGGGGGATCTTTCTACCCCGCACCCCCCCTCCCCCAAAAAGCCCAATCTCGTCAGATCTCAAAAGCTAAACAGGCTTGGCCCTGGTTAGTATTTGGATGTGAGACCACCTAGGAATACCAGGATCATGACACAGAAGTGGGCAGTGGCATACTACCTCTGGGTGTCTTTTTCTTTGGAAACTCTAGGGGCCACCATAAATCAGCTGTGACTTGACAGCAAATTAGAGAAGTAGCTATCAAGAGGAAGACTTAGCTTTCTCTCTGAGAAACGTCTAATGATTTCTCATTAATAGGAAGCAATCCATAGGGATCCATCCATTCTCTATGCCTGAATAAAACTGTGTGTTGCTGTCATTGAGATCCTTCACGTTTTCCAACAAAAGCTAAAGTGCCATTTAATTGTAAAGCATGGCCCCTTCTGCACGTGCAGAATAATGCACTTTCAATGCACTTTCACAATGGTTTGCTATTCCGCACAGTAAAATCCAGCTGCAAAGTGCACTGAAAGAGCATTATTCTGCTTGTGCAGAAGGGGCCCATGGTAGTCATAGGTCCACTTCCTTCACATACTTTGTAGAATAAGTTCTGCCTTTCTCTCTGCCACCTAGCCTCCCCCAACCCTTATCTGCGGCACCACTATAGGGCTGTTTTTATTCTGGCACTACTCTGGCCTCCACTCTGGGAGTCCCGTACTGCATTATATGATCTTTTGTAAACTATGAGGACACAGTATAGGATTGTCAAGAAAGGGTTTTCCATATTTATAGCAGCTATAATGATTTCCCTCTCAGGAAGTTAAGAAGCGTAAAGGAATGTCTCGGGATACTTCCTTGACAGTATTTGCTGCAATATAATCTGTCCTTTGAGAGCTTATCTCTTAAAGAAAAGACAGTGAAACAGTATGTGAATTTGCTGTTAATAACATTTCCTAAATGGCTCTCATTGAGAGTTAAGAATCAATACCACCAGATTATGTGCAGAAGTACTTGGATACAGGCCATCTTAGTACCCTTGAAGCAAGTAGGACTGATTTTGATTTATGTCTAAGTATGTTGTTCCAGCTAGGTTGTACTTTGGGCCAGAAGTTAATAAAGGATGCATTAGGAATTCTACCATAAACCCCGCATTGAATCTGCACCTGACTAGGTTTGTTTGTGCCATGAATTGTCTGAATATTCTCAGAAATTATGTATTCAATACAAAACATTATTATTGCAAGGGGGTCACTAAAAGAAATGATGCTTCAACTGGAGGAAAAAGGACGCGACACTACTACAATTTGGTTTGTGTTGATTCCTAGTCATCAACTCAGATTAATTTCCATTAGAAGAAGAGAAGAAGAAGAGTTTGGATTTATATTCCCCCTTTCTCTCCTGTAGGAGACTCAAAGGGGCTTACAATCTCCTTGCCTTTCCCCCGTCACAACAAACACCCTGTCAGGTAGGTGGGGCTGAGAGAGCTGAGAAGAACTGTGACTAACTGTGATTAGTGTTGACATAACATTTTTTTCCTTTGTTCTATTGCTAGTAATGGGATTGTACATTCCATTTGGCTTCGGATTTGATCAGCTATTGGTGGTTCTATTTTCAGCAGGATGGCTTCAGGTTTTTTGTTTTGTTTTGTGTCTTGTTTCTGACAGAGTAAAGGATTCTTTACAGGATGTTGACAAAACTCCTTAATATCATGGACTGAAAAATGTCTCTCCCTCTGCTTTTTAGCGTCTTCACCCATATGAAGATTTCTGGAGAACTCAAAAGCTTACACACTATGTTGTATTATATTGGTTGGTTTTAAAAGGTTTTGCATAGGTTTTGTTTGGGGGGCGTTGCTGTGGACCAATGCAACTTCCTACTTCTTACTTGTTTGGTAAGTAGACAGAACCCCATCTCCCCAAGACATGGAGTATTGTCTCTGGGGGGACAATACTTTTAGACAGCAATGGTACCTCTTCCAGAGGGAACAGAGACTGTATGCATCCTTCAGGCAGCAGTGTCTTACACAGAGGTCCTGTTCTTCTCAGTAGCCTTTTTTGAAGAACTACAGCTCTTCCAAGCAAATTCTTGACACCCACCTTATTCTGCTAAGGAGGCTCGGGCCCCCCAGCCCAAATCCTCCTTCTGACCAGGTCACACTGACTTTTCAGTCGCTAAGTTCAGATACACTGATCAATGGCATACCCTAACCAATGAAACATGGATCTTTCCCATTATGGCTCACCGTTGCAAGTCAGAATTTTGTTCTTTATCCCAAACCCAAGTGGTTGTATAGGCAGCCATTCATCTTTTGCCTCAACTGCACACACAACTTATCTCTTTTCTGGAGAAAGAAGCAGTTGAGGATGTACCTACATCTGATTTAACCCCAGGTTTGATTCCAGGTTTTTCCTTGTGAATAACCGGTCAGGCCTGGCTTGGGAGGGGGTGGTGTGTGGAGTAGCTTTTGCAGGTGCTTGGCTGTTCGGTCTGGCCTTGAGTGTCTACTGCTGGGATGGGCTTCATGTCTGGGTTTCGTTATGCTGTTCTGTTCTCATGTGGGGGTGGGGGTAGTGTGGCTCATATTATCAAGTGCTTGGCACCTTTTTGCCAGAATTGTCTTCTTCCTTGTTCTCTGAGGTCTGCCAATAAAATCCTTGAACCCATCGAGTGTTTATTGGGTCCTGATTCAGGGGGTTGACTATAAGGAGGATACGGGGTTTCCATCTCATTTTAGATGCAAGGGATCTGAACAAGTTTCTCTTGGTATCCAAATTCAAAATGGTATCTCTAGTTTGAAGTCCATAAAATTATGCATGGGGTAGCAAATGTTGACAGAGAGAAATTTTCCTCTCTTTCTCACAATACTAGAATCAGGGGGCATTCATTGAAAATGCTGGGGGGAAGAATTAGGACTAATAAAAGGAAACACTTCTTCACGCAATGTGTGATTGGTGTTTGGAATATGCTGCCACAGGAGGTGGTGATGGCCACTAACCTGGATAGCTTTAAAAGGGGCTTGGACAGATTTATGGAGGAGAAGTCGATTTATGGCTACCAATCTTGATCCTCTTTGATCTGAGATTGCAAATGCCTTAGCAGACCAGGTGATCAGGAGCAACAGCCGCAGAAGGCCATTGCTTTCACATCCTGCTTGTGAGCTCCCAAAGGCACCTGGTGGGCCACTGCGAGTAGCAGAGAGCTGGACTAGACGGACTCTGGTCTGATCCAGCTGGCTTGTTCTTATGTTCTTAGTTTCTATATTGCAGTTATTAAAACATATTTTTTACTTTGTTGTACTTGATCTACAAGATGCCTTCTATATAGCAATACATGCAGAGCATAGGAGATAACCTCTGTTTTCGTTATGAAGGCAAGGTTTACCAAGTACTCTGAGCTGCCATTTGGTTTGGCAACTGCACTGGGGTTTTTCATCATGACTCTTGTGGCGGCATGCCTTCAGGAATGTACAGTCTTTCCATACTTAGATGACTGGCTAGCAGTAGCAGATGATAAGAGACTTGCTGTTGGATCAGGTGGCCATAAACTCCAAACTTGTCAGCGATTAGGACTCCTAATTAACTGGAAGAAATCCAGGTTCCAACCATCCCAAATGATACAGTTTATTGGAGCAACACTGGATTCCCTTGCTGGCAGAGGTTGTCTCCCTAAGGGTAGTGGTGTTATGATCAGGATTTTGGTTCACTGTTTTATCCAGAATTGCTTCCAGTTGGCTAGCTCTATTCAGAGACTGAGATCTAATGGCCTCCCCCGTGGCTGTCCTTCCTGTGGCTGAACTTTTTATGCAGCTCTGACAACTTTGGTTTTTGTCAAGATTTAAGCCTACAACTCATTCCTCCCCCCCCCCCCCCCCCAATCAGTATTTCTCAATACCTAGAGCTTTTACTAGATCTCTCCTTTGGTGGTCTCAGGATTCTAACCTCTCTGTGGTTGTCCTATTATTATTATTATTATTATTATTATTATTATTATTATTATTATTATTATTATTATTATTATTATTATTATTATTATTATTATTATTTTTATATAACCGCCCTCCCCTGGAGGGCTCCTACCCTTTCCATCTTGATGTACGAAGAAATTCAAATGCTCCGACTAATTGGTTTAGACCCATGGTGGCGAACCTTTGGCACTCCAGATGTTATGGACTACAATTCCCATCAGCCCCTGCCAGCACGGCCATTTGGCCATTGGCAGGGGCTGATGGGAATTGTAGTCCATAACCTCTGGAGTGCCAAAGGTTCGCCACCACTGGTTTAGACCCTATGCAATTACTGGAGCTGGGTGAGTGTAAAGCTAAGACTTTGATCTTTCAACGCTTCAGCGACACTGAATCACAGACTGAGACTGCACTCCTCCCACCGCTATATAGACCCTTACAAACATGGACAGGAACATCTCCTGCACCCTATTTATCTTCCATCACCTTGCCTAAATTTTTGTTGGGCCTTTTCCAGAGCTCACTTTGATGCCCTTCCCTCAGCTGTCCTATCTGGTAGGTTTCCAAATATCTGGAAGGTTTCCAAATATATCATTGGAGTCACACCGCTGCCTTTGCAGCACCAAGGGCGTACAGACAATTACTCAGACATTACTCCACTGTGAATTTTACATTGTTGAGAGGAACCAACTAGAGAGAGAGCATTTCTGACCAGGATTTTGCTTGAGGGTAAGGAGCCTAATATTTCATATGCCCTGGCAAAATTTTGTTTTTCTGTATGTGAAAGCATAGTCTCACAATAAACAAGCATGCAAGTTCCTCACTTTGAAAAGGGGTAATATTTATTTCCATTTGTATTTCTTTTGTTGCTGCTGTCCTTGCAATTCCTCTTTTTATTGTTGGCTGTTTGACTTTTTACATTGTTTCTATGTATCATTTTTATATTGCTAGTCAATGACCATAATTAATTTTAATTTTTTTAAAAAAAAATATCTTTGTGAGCACCTTATGTGGCCTTAGACAACACAAGGTGGTCCTTGCCATGGATGCTTCTCTTACAAGATGGGTCGGGGGGGGGGGGGGGTGTGAAGGGTTAACCGTACAAGGTACTTGGTTGCCTGGGGAAAAGAAATTGCGTATTAATATTATTGAACTGAGAACTATAAGATACAACTTCAGCTTCCTAACTAATATCTTATGTGGCAGGAAAATCCTTATTCAGATAGGCAATATTTTTGCAGTATTTTGTACAAACAGGCATGGAGGTATCAAGACATTTGAATTCAGAGGACACAGAAGTGTGGCATTTGAGTCATCAAGCATCACTGGGAGCCATCTATATCACGAGGATGCAGAAGATACAAGCACATCTTCTCGGCAGAGTATGTATGTCAAATCACTAGTAGTCCCTCGTGGGCATGTTTATCTAGCCTATTTTCAATAGGATTTCAATGGGATTTCCCAGTGGTGGACCTGTTAGCTATCCAAGACAATGCTAAAGCTTCAATCTTCTGTTTTATAGTGGCAATGATCATTTATGGGTCAGGGACACATTCCTCTTAGTTTGGAGGGGAACTCTGTTTTATACCTTTTCCTTCTTGCCACTGTTAACCAAAGTGACTGTAACAATTATGGCGGATGGTGTGCAGGACATTTTCACAGCCTCCTTCTGGCCTTTCCTGGTCTGATTCATCACCAGGCTGACCAAAATGGATCACATTAACTTCCCACATGCCCCAAATGCACTGAGAAATGGACCCCTGTACCACCAGTTACACACTTAAATCTCGTGGCCGGGTGAATCCATGCTACCCATTAGAGTTTTCCAATGAATTTCAAGATGTATTCGTTCAATCTTGCAAATTATCTACAAAGTGTTCTTATCTCAGCAAGTGGAGGCATTTTGCAGCATTGGCAAAGATCAAGAGAGTGTCTTCTTCACTATGTTCTCTATCTTGGATTCTAAGACTATTAACTTTGAACCTATCACATTCTTTTATGACAGTGCATTTGGCTGCTATCTTAGCCTATCATGTTCCTATAGAGGATAACATAGACCACAGGTGTCAAACTTGCGGCCCTCCAGATGTTATGGACTACAGTTCCCATCATCCCCTGCCAGCATGATGCTGGCAGGGGATGATAATTACTAACAATCCATAACATCTGAAGGTTAAGTTATGGCCCTATCAATCGGAAAGCTATCCAAATACTTCCTAAATGGTCTTTTCAATATGTACCCGCCTTAGCCTACAATGATACCATAGTGGTCTCTGTCTTTGGTAGGATCTAACACTAGAGCTGTTTGAGTCCTTAGCCACATGCTCATCAGGACTGTTTTCCATGATGGTGTGTTTTCTCCTGACTGTTACTTTCATTAGGAGAGTGAGTTAGCAACCCTCAGAATTGATCTCCCATTCTAAGTTCTTTCCACAAGGCGTGGTTTTTAAGCCTAGCTTAGAATTTTAACTCAAGGTGGTATCTAAGTTCCATTTATCTCAAGAAATTGTACTACCTGTATTTTTTCCAACCCTGTCAATGGCAGCTGGGCATTAGGTGTAAGGCTAATTTTTTTAAGGATGTACACATTCATGAATCAAAACTCACTTCGTCAGACCCATACTCCAATTTTGGTATGCTCATGTAGACCACAGGTGTCAAACTCGTGGCCCTCCAGATGTTATGGACTACAGTTCCCATCATCCCCTACCAGCATGATGGTTACTGTAGTCCATAACATCTGGAGGGCCGCGAGTTTGACACCTATGATGTAGACTAACATGGCTATCCACCTGAAACTTGCTATTCTAATTCTAAAAAAGTCCGAAGAACAGACTCAAACGGAGTGAAACGTTCTATGAAAAAGAAATGCAGTAACCTGCAGAATATGCACTGGTCAATCATTTAACATAATTGCGCACCATTAGTAGGATGACTTCTTCCCCGTTCATTGCTTATCTTCCTTGGTGGCGCTTACAAATCAAAACCCAGCATTTCTCCCATGTCACTTCTCTGAAATAAAGCACCATCTAGTGGCCAGTCACAATGCAATCTATTTTATAAAAAAAAATGCTGTGTTTATTACAGCTGGGGAACTTCAATACCCATATTCAGCTTTTACAGATAATCCAAATGATAAGGACAGTAGGTAAATTTTAAGTATCTATCCAAAGAGCTGTGCTAATTAAACGAAAATGTCCTGTTTTCTCTTTCCCACTGAGCCCTCTAGATCTGCTTCTGGGGGGATATATGATTTTTAGGAATGGAATAAAGTGGAGCAGTGAGAAGAGGTTTTGGCAAAACTGCCCAACCCAGTAGAAATAATTCTAGCTCTTCCCCCCACCAGTTCATGGTAACTTTAAAAAAAAAGGCCTTGTGACTGAAACCCAAAATCCTAAGAAAATGTACCCAGATTGAGAACCACTAGTTAAACATATTCTACCTTTTTTTAGTAATACAGTGTTCTAAGTTGCAATACATTTGTGTTCTTGTTCTAAATGTTGATCTTTCCTGAGCCTCTTTTTTCTCTATGAATTTGAGAAGCTCTAAAATTTCTTTGTGAGAGATTGGTGATAATTATATTCTAAGCTCTTTTGACATGTTTTGTGGTATCCTGTTTTATTCACACAACAACATTGTTAGAAAGGATACACTTGCTAAAAGGTATCTGGTGAATTTCAGGCCTAAGTGGAGGCGGAAGCTGGTTTCTGTAGTTAACAATATAGACGTCTGGTGGCACTTTAAAGACAGCATTTACTTCAATATGATTTTTTTGAGTCACAGCTTGCTATGTCAGATAGCTGACAAAGTTGGATCTGACTCAGAAAAACTAATGTTGAAATAAATGTTGCCAGACGTTAAGGTGTCTCTGGACCTTTGTTTTATTTTGCAATAACTGATCAACAGGGCTACCCCTTGGTAATTCTCCAATACTGATAATGTGACATTACAACCCTGACACAGAATTCCATTCTTCATTGTAAAAGTATCATTGGAATTATTTCCAGTTTGAAAAAACAACTCCCATTAGTCCTGTCCCCTGAAGGTTTCATTCTTATGGAAAGGTGAGAGACACATGTTTTACATAAACATATACATTATGCAAAGAATGCTAATAAGAATACCAGAGGCTCCATGAATCCACAGTCCCAGGCTGGCCTTCCTATGATCGTTTCAAGTGTGGAAAAAGGACCACTACTTTCTCTAATGTATTTAGAGAAAGTTCTGTGGAAAAATGTTGTTTTGCAAAAGGGGTTTTTGAGAGATCAAGGATTGTTTCCCAAAATGCATACCTTTTTCTTGCCATTTGGCCTGCCCAAAATATTGCTTCTTTCCCCATCAGTTGGGTTGCACAGCCTGGGGGTTGGTTTTTGGTTAACAATAGAATATTTGGAAATTTAGAATAAGTAGCACAGAATGGAGAATGTACTCTGGCTACATGATTGTCCTGAAGAACTGTCTGTTTTTGGAGAATAGGGTACTTAATGGGGTGGTCTTGGATCTCATACAATAACAGTCAGTCATGGATAATTATTTTCCTGGGGGGAAATCAATCTGAATTCCTCATCAACTTCATTGAACTTCCAAACAATAATGGTAGCTTAGTGTTGTCTTAATTGTATCTGACAACATAACAGCACGGCCGTAGTCATCATTCTTTCCCACTCAGCTCAAAACAAATGCTTCATTCTTCTGTTTATAAATAACCAGCTTACTTGGTTATGTATCTTGTAATTAAACTGTGTTGCACATGTCTCTTTCGTTGAATGTTTCCTTTGTATAATCATTAGGGCAGATCTGGATAAATCAGGATGAATCAAAAAAATTCTTAGCATGTTAGGTGGGAACTGGAACTAGACAGTCTTGACAGGTTCCATGTGTGATGACTCCGTGCATTCAGGGGAAACTGCAGAAGTCCAGCTTGTTTAAAAAGGTTGGTCATCAGAACCTGTAAGGACACTCTCGGTTAGTGGTACTCATTCCACAGGGACAGCAGCAAAATTCACAATTAGTATCAACCAAAAGAGCCACATGAGTACTGTATGCCTTGTGCATGACCCCACACACATATGAGGGTGGTGAAAAGTGCTGTCAAGTCATGGTTGACTTATGATTATCCCATGGGTGTTTCAGGGCAAAGGACATTTGGAGGTGGTTTGTCACTGCTAAACTCTGCATAAGCTAAGGCCCACTCCTCACGGGCCAAAACAGAACAGTAAAAACACCATTCCAGAGGCGCTGTTCGTACGGCTACCACCTCTGCAATGAGGCAGCACCGTGCTTTTTACCTGCAACCGGCGGGGAAATGCCATTTCCCTGCTGGCGCTGTGTAAACGGCACTGAGTTAGAGGTGCCGCTTTTAGGCGCTTCCTGTTTTCCCCAAACTTTCCTTCTTTCCCTGCGGAGCTCCGCAGAAACGAGACACGCCCATGCTGCCCTTCGACCCCCGGGGGTCGGAGGGCAGCATGAGCATGTTTCTTTGTCTCTGCAGAGCTCCTCAGGGAGAGAAGGTAAGTTTGGGGGAAACCGCTCTGGGGCCATCTGCACGGGAGCGTGCGAATGGTCCCGGGGCCACACCAACATCATATATGTAAGTGCCGCCACTGCAGTGGCCAGTGCAAAATGGGCCTAAGGTAGTTCTGAGAGAATTGTGACTGGCCCAAGACCACCCAGCAGCCTTCATGTGGAAGAGTAGGGAATCAAACCTGGATCTCCAAATTAGAGTCCACCACTCTTAACCATTATACCATGGTGGCACTAATATCATATGAGGGTGTAGAGAATATTCATGAAATATTCAAGCATCCCATAGAATCATAGAGTTGGAAGAGACCACAAGGGCCATCAAGTCCAACGCCCTGCCATGCAGAAAGGCATAATCAAAGCACTCCTGACAGATGACCATTCAGCCTCTGTTTAAAAACCACCAAAGAAGGAGACTCCACCAGACTCTGAGGTCATGTATTCCACTGTCGAACAGCCCTTACGATCAGGAAGTTCTTCCTGAAGTTTAGGTGGAATCTCTTTTCCTGTTTCTTGAATCCGTTACTGGTTGTCTTAGTCTCTGGAGCAGCAGAAAACAAACTTGCTCCCTCGTCAACATGACATCCTTTCAAATATGTAAACATGGCTATCATAGCTGCCCTGAACATTCTCTTCTCCAGAATAAACATATCCAACTCCCTGAGTCTCTCCTCTTAGGGCATGGATTCCAGACCTTTTACCATTTTGGTCGCCCTCCTCTGAACCCATTCCAGTATGTCAATATCTTTCTTGAATTGCTGTGCCCAGAACTGGTCAAAGTGTTCAAAGTGAAATTTGACCGAGGCAGAATAGAGAGGTACTATCAAATCCCTCGATCTAGACATTATATTCCTTTTGATGCAGCCCAGAATTGCATTGGGTTTCTTGGCTGCTACATCACACTGCTGACTCATGTTCAGTTTGTGGTCTACTCCCAGATCCCTTTCACATATACTGTTGTCAGGGTAGGTGTCCCTGGTGTTACTGCATCTTCCACACGCACATACACGCACACCATGGGACTCCAAAGACTTTCAGGAGCAACGTGGCAGGAAAATGGGGAAGGTTGCAATGAGCGGGGAAATTAGCAGAAAATACCCTTTCATGCTTTGTCAGTGGAAGTATTATCTAGTAATGCTCTGTTGCAACATCACCTTTAGATCTAATCCAAAGTACTTTGCAAAGTTTTTGTTATGATGTTACACTATTGTCTAAGATATTACACTATTGTTGTTTCAGGACTGAGAAAGGATTGCCGCTTCTATGGTTGTATTTTTAGTTGTCTGCCTCTAATGTTAGAAATATTGTGAAATCTCTTGAAACGAATGTGTTAACTCCTTGCATTCTTATGACTTGAGAAGAGAGGGGAGCAGGTGAAGAAAAAATAAATAAATAATGGCGGCAGCAGTGATTGTTCGCATGCATTCCCTGTTCTCTATAAACATTTGATCAGGGTTTCTTGTGTAGATCATCTGAAAGTTATAGCTTTGGCATGAATTTATGCAACCACCAGCAGTAAAGCCTGTGGTACGAACAAATACAGTGGACCCTAGAAAACTATTGGTGGGATAATAGTGCCCACCAAGGGGAACAATCCCTCCTGCCTTTCCTCCTCCCCCCCGCCCCAGCTATGCATCACCAACTCCTTCCTCATCCTCTTCCTGCACACTTGCATTGGTATGCAAGGGTTAATGACAGCCACCAAGGGGAGCAACCCCTCCTGCCTTTCCTCCCCCCTCAGCCTCATGTTACCAGCTCCCTATTCCTTGTCCTCCTCTTCCTGTATGCTCCTGTTCTCAGATTGCCATGCAACAGTTAACAGTGCAGTTGTGGCCGCCAGCAGTCGTGACCCTGACACCTGCGTCTGCTCCTCCTCAGGTAGCTGCAGACAGTATGGTGACTGCAATTATTCAGTAGAAGGGGAGAAGGGCGAGCGCATGAGGTTGTGAACAACCGCCACATTCCGCTGTTTTGTTTCTTTTTTTTTAACCCATTCTGTGCAATGCCTCCCCCCAAGCTGTTTGTGCATGGTGATTGGCTGGAAGTGAGTCATGTGTGGCTATTGATTGGAAATGATTTGTCGCCATAACAGCTAGCCTCTCATATAATAGGATAGTCTTCAAGGCTGGAGTATACAGAAGCAAGCTCAACCAGTTTGGACCAGTGTTCTCCAAGGAAAGCCCAGCCCATTCTCCAAGGAAAGTCCTCTACAGCATCTGTGTACAAAGAACAATGTGCTTCTGCCATTCTCCTCCTCCTCATATCATAGTTGGTATGATACCAAGATACAAATTGGCTGATAGCACTCTGTCAACAGCAAAAGGACCTACTGTCTGGCCAGCTGAATCTGCACAAATTCTCAGTTTTGGATTTTGAAGAATGCCTGCCCAGACCACAGCCACGCAGCCCAAAAAAACCCACAACAATTGATTCAGGTTGTGAAAGCCTTCGGCAATACTTACTTAATCCTTTCTTGAAAGCACACCTGCCCCACCCCCTGAGCAGGCCCTTTTCGTTTACATCTTCATGGTAAGCAGAAGTCCCAAAAGCAATGCTTTCTGCCTCAGCTTCATGTTTCTGGGCCAAGAAAAGCTTCACAAATTGAACTTGCAGTTCAGTTCAAGTCACAGGATCCTTTGTGTGAATAGTTGTTCCCTTCACCATAAGCTTCATGAGAGCCAGCGTGCTGTAGTAGTTAACATCCACTAGCTAACATCTTCTTTTTATGGGTCTGTGATTCAGAGGGTGAGTTGAGTAGCAACCAAAGACAGGGCCCTTTCAGTAGTGGCCCCTCCATGGGTTGGGAAATTCCTGGAAATTTGGGGGCGGAGCCTGGAGAGAGAATGGTTTGGGAAGGGGAAGGACCTCGGCATAGTACAGTGGTGGCGAACCTATGGCACGGGTGCCAGAGGTGGCACTCAGAGCCCTCTCTGTGGGCACACGCAAACAGAGTTCGTCATGTGTGTGTGGGGGGGGAGATCGCCCATACATCTAGGCTGGCCTGGGCCGCTGGGCTCGATTATTAGCATTAAACCTAAGACCTAGTTTTGGGGAAGCAATGCAGGTAACCCGATTAAGCACTGTTAAACCCCACTGATTTTCATGTGAAGAACTAAAGCGCTATCCTTTACCTGGGAGTAAGCTCGGTTGCTGGCAATGGGACTTGATTCTGAGTAAACCCTCCTAGGGTTGTGATTCACCCGTTCAAAGAGTTGCACGGTTGCTTCAAAGCAAAGCCACCAACTACCACCAAGCTTACTCCCGAGTAACGCACGCCTCAGAGCCAACCGTTTTTTCTAAACTAAACCCTCAGTATTCAGGTTAAATTGCCATGTTGGCACTTTGCGATAAATAAGTGGGTTTGGGGTTGCAATTTGGGCACTCGGTCTCGAAAAGGTTCGCCATCACTGGCATAGTATAACACCATACAGCCCACCCCTGAAGCTGCCCTTTTCTCCAGGACAGCTGATCTCTGTCATCTGGAGTCAGTTTAATTCTGGGAGATCGACAGGCCTCCTTGGAAGCTGGCAGCCCTTCCTATGGCATGCCTTTTCCCTTCAGGCTTGCCTGGTGTCTACACTATGTGGCGCCAGGCCAAAACTTTTCTCTTCTTTACCCGGGCTTTTAATTAAGGGTTTGGCCTTTTAACACCTTTTTTTTATAATGTGCCTTTAGCCTGAAAACTGTTAAAATCTTTTTAAGCTGCTCATTTATTGACGTTTATATGCTGTGGGTGGGTTTTTAATGCTGGGTTAATTCTTTTAGTATTTTTATTGTTTTATGGTTTTTATTATGCTTTTCTTTGGGCACTGATCTGGACAGGTTTCTTGGAAAGGTGGAATAAACTTTTTAAATAAGTAAATAATGTTAGCCCCCCCCCCCCATTTTTAATTTTAAAAAATGGCTGGGGGGGGTAAGTGCACCAGATTTATTTATTTATTTTTGTTAAATCAAACCTTGACAAACCTCTGAACAAGACTGGGACTGATGAAGGGTGTTTTGACTCTCAAAAGCGTATACTTTGAGACACGTTGGTCTCTAAGGTGCTACTGGACTCAAATCTAATTGTTCTACTACAGACCCACCTGATATTGGTAAGAAGTGCACCTAAATTGAAATAACACCAAAGTAACCTTCATTTCTTAATATAACACAATGCAAGAGACAATCTTTTAAATCCTTTCGTTATTATGCCAATAAAGGCGTGCGTATGTATGTATGTATGTATGTATGTATGTATGTATGTATGTATGTAGGAGGTTAAGAACTCGTGGAGGCTTATCTGGGGAATTCAGATTAGCCTGTACACTCCCACACACGCTAGCTGGGTGACCTTGGGCTAGTCACAGCTTCTCGGACCTCTCTCAGCCTCACCTACCTCACAGAGTGTTTGTTGTGAGGGGGAAGGGCAAGGAGATTGTAAGCCCCTTTGAATCTCCTGCAGGAGAGAAAGGGGGGTGTGGCGAAACGGGCTTGCTTTTGGCTGGCAGGCCCTATTTCGCACTCTGCACACCCCCAGGAGTTACCGACTTTTCCTGGGGAGGGCTAACTTTCTCTTTGGGTATGCTGCCACCACCTGATCATTAGAGGACTGCCTGCTGGGGAAGATCAGGATTTCCCAGCTTCCTTTCCAACTGCACGAGGCCCTTCCCTCAGTTTCCCCTTGGTTCCCCTCTCCTGGGTTCCACGGAGTAGACTGGATACCTTGGAGGAAAATCGGCTCAGCCTTCCTCTACCTCTCCCTGTTTAAATAAGCGTGTCCAAGGCGGTGAGGGAGCATAAGTGAGTACAGAGAAGCTTTCCTCCACAGCTAAGGTTTTAAAAAGTATTTATTAAAAAGAAAATGAATTACCATATGTTTTAGCACACACCAGATTTAGCAAGGGTTACAAAATAGAAAAGGAGATAAAACGCAAATCCTCTTTTCCTATCACTAATACATGCACCCTGGCTAAAGATGGTAGCTTTAAGCAGGGAATGAGTCCTTAAAGCTTAAAAATGTTGCCATTGGCAAAGAGCTCCCATTACCTGGCTGAGCACATGGTCCAGAAAATGGTTGCCCGCCTTCCCAGTTCAGGCCAAGAGCTCTGCTCCCCTCTCAGAGAGACAGCTGAGCCAAGGACACCTGCCCGCCCCTCTCTTCCCCTCAATTTATCAGATCCCAGACCCCACCCTCCTTTGACCAGGTCAGGCTGGGTCAAGATATCATTTCCCCCTAGGTCAGGTAGCATTTCTTGATGTTTCTCTGGGATTTCTAAGTCCTCCAAATCTCTGGTACCTGGTTGGAGAAGGAGAGGATGAAAGAAAAAGGAAACGGAAGGGGGGGGGAAAGGAGCCATTTCTCCACATCGGGATATAAATCCAAACTCTCCTCCTCCTCCTCCTCCTCCTTCTTCGTATGTATGTATGTATGTATGTATGTATGTATGTATGTATGTATGTATGTATGTATGTATGTATGTATGTATGTAAATCCTTTCGTTAAGGGTTTTTAATAGGAGAGTCTGGTGCACTGAAACTAGGAAAGTCAGTCGAAATAAACTGTTCTGGTCCTGTGTTCATTTAAACCATGTATTACCGGGAAAAGACCCCTGTTTTAGGTGTTTCTACCCTGTTTTTTCTCCCCTTATTCCTGCAGTCTTATGAAACCGCCTGTCCAAGGATGTTAGGCAGGCACATTGTTGACAGTTCTGGGAAAAGCAAAGCATTTTATTGCTCAGTTAGACACTGAAGATCTTGATACGGCCACTAAGCTTTGGGGTTTTTTAATCTTTTGGATTAATTGTAACTGCATTACCCTTGCCTATGGGCCTTTTTTTGTGAGCCATCTTGGGTCTTCTGCTAAAGTATAACAGCTGTTACATGTGTGATTTCTAAAGTAGCCAGGTCAAACATCCAAAAATTGTCGAACATGGCTGCAGACTTGGAGGCCCCTCTATCATTGCTTGAAATCTTTTCCTGGCCTGCTTGCCCTGTTTGTACCAAACACCAAGCCTAATTAACAGAGGCGGAGCACTCACGGGTCACATGTCCCCGGGCGCATGCCAGCTGGTCACATGGGGGTAAAGAATCACCCCCACAGCCCTTCCCTCTGCCCCTAGTGGGGTGGGGCTGAGGGGCGCCAGGCCAGGTAAGGACAGGGGCGGTGAGCGCCCGGAGTAAGCTTTGCCCCAGGCACCATTCCTCCTCCCCACGCCTCTCGTGATTAATGTTATGGAGAACTCAAAAACTTGCTGTTTTGTGATGTTTTGCTCCTAATAAAAGCTATTACTTAGCCCAGAGGTGGGATCCAGCAGGTTCTCACCTGTTCCCGAGAGTGGGTTACTAATTATTTGTGTGTGCCGAGAGGGGGTTACTAATTGGGTCTGCTTTCCATTAGAAATTCCATTAGGTCCAAAAATCATAAAGTCCTGTTGTTTCCTATGTGGCTGGTTAGCGAAGGTAGAAAACGGGATAATTCTCCCTGTTGGGCTGTTTTAAAAACATATTTTAGAAATATGGCAATTGTTGTAGGAAAGTATCCTTTTGATTTCTAGGACCAAAATTAAGTATTTGAAAGTATTAAGCATTTCTCAGACAGTCAATTAGAGGAGAAGTAGTTGTTTCTGTTGGCAGTAGACAATAGGACTTGCTATAATGAGTTTAAATTATGAACAGAAAGATACCAGCTGGAAATTACTAACTTCTTTTTTACAGTAAGAGTTTTTTACAGTAACAGAGAAATTATTAATGCCCCGCCCCTGGAATGCCCAGCCACGCCCCTGTTGTGCCCCACCCAGTCCCATTGGCGCTACGCCACTGTTTGAATCCCACCACCATGGGAACCTGATACTAAATTTTTTGGATCCCACCACTGACTTAGCCTTTGTGTTTTCAGATGGAATATATGCTAGTTTTGTTGAACAGCCCTTCAGTGGTGTAGCACCAAGGGGAGCCAGAGGCGTGGTGGGGGGTAGCCGCACCGGATGGAAGCCCTGTGAAGTGACGTTCTTGGGGAGTAGGGGCCGGGGGGCAGTCCGGGGGCGGATGAGGGCTTGGAGTGGTGCAGGGCACGCACCCGCACAGGGTGCAGTTCCCTCGCTCTGTCCTTGCAGCCCTTCCGTATTCACAATGTGAGTGTGTGTGTTTGAGGGGGTGCTTTTCACCACCATGTCAAAGTTGTCATATAAGTACAGCGCTTTGTTCTTGGAATTCTGAGAATTTATAAACGAGGCAGGCAATGGCAAACCCCCTCTGAACGTTGCTTGCCTTGAAAAACCCAGGTAAGGCAGCTGTGACTTGACAGCAGTTTCCACCACCACTAATTACCCCATACTAACTCATGCGGAAAACCCTAGTTTGTTGGTTATTGCTCTACTACTGTGGTATAGTGCTTACACACAACTGGATTGTTTTTTCCACACTGGAAATCCAGTTGCAAATGGGTCCAGTGATAGCCCAGTATGCAACAGGGTGATGCAGCCTGAAATTTTGCATGTCAGGAAGTAGTTGTATTGCAGGATCCTTCTTGGAGACAGGAGACCAAACCTCTTCTCAGTGAAGTTTGCTAGAGAAAGATGGTACTCCTCTGTTCAGAAGCAAATCTGTTCCAATTCTTGGCAAGTGGTGACATTGTCTCTCTCTTCGCTTCAGTCCACCAGGGCCTGTCTGAGGGGGTAATGGCTAGAAAGGGGGGGGGGGGACCTGAATTCCCGTTGCTATGGTAACCGTACGGGTTTTGCAAGGCAGGACAGAGGAGAAAGCTGGTCATGTGGTGAAGCAAGATGGCTACCCGAACCAGAAGGCTGCAGCCGGAGTGAGTGGGTGGGGAGAGCTGGGAGGCAACAGCTGTTTGCTCGCGCCTCAAGTTTTTTCCCCCTCGCTTCTCTCCGCTCGCCATTTCTGACGCAGCTTCGCCCGCCCTCCTTTCCCATTCAAACATCCCCCGGGCTAATTTAATTTCCTACAGCTCCTCCGACGATGCGCCGCCACTAACTTTTTTTGGTGCCGCCGCCTGGCTTGCATCGGTGCGCGCCGCAGAGCCAATGTCCAGCCAATCTCGCCTGGGCAGCCCCGCCGTGATCCTCCGCCTGGTTTCCTCCGCTTTGCAATGGCTCTTACCTTGTTTGGTGAGTAAATGCAGTCGCTAAACTTTAGGTGCTCCTTTTGTGCTCCCTCCAGCCCCCCCACCCCCAAAATAATGGCATGAATAGAGGAAGGTGCTCTGCTGCTGCTGGCGTGGGTGAGGCGCGCGGGCTCCCTGGGTGCTTTTGGTAGCCCGTCTTCAATTGGGGTGGCTGGCAAGATCAGGGGGCGCTTCCTCTCCCATTGTTTCCGCTCCCAGGCAGAGCTGATGGGCGTGTGCTTGTTTTCTCCAGATTGTGTGCAAAGGTGAGCCGATTGGCATCAGCTTCCAGACGTTGCATCTAATCGTGTGTCTCCTCGGCCTTTGTTACTCGCACAGCTATTCATGTTTGCTTTGTGTGTGTGTGTGCGTGCGCGACCATTCGACTAATGAGTTTTTTCCTGCTCTTTGAGAAGCCCTGAGACGCCTCCCTCAGTGTTTACTCCTTCTGTGTCGAGTCGAAAAGAAAGTTACTTTCTCTCTCTCTCTCTCTGAACTTTTTGCATGGCAAACTGATTAGGAGGAAACGTCAAACCTGTTTTGCTCCACACCTATGGAGAGAAGAACGCCCGCGTTTGCTCCGCTTAAATATGTCTTGAAAGTGGGTGAAACCCCTGGTGATGGAGATCTGTCTATAATTTAGTCAAATAAAAATTAGGGTTCTGCTAATTTTTAAAAAACACTATTGGGGGGGGGGGGGGGTGGGGGGGGGGGGGGGTGGGGGGGGGGGGGGGTGGGGGGGGGGGGGGGTGGGGGGGGGGGGGGGTGGGGGGGGGGGGGGGTGGGGGGGGGGGGGGGTGGGGGGGGGGGGGGGTGGGGGGGGGGGGGGGTGGGGGGGGGGGGGGGTGGGGGGGGGGGGGGGTGGGGGGGGGGGGGGGTGGGGGGGGGGGGGGGTGGGGGGGGGGGGGGGTGGGGGGGGGGGGGGGTGGGGGGGGGGGGGGGTGGGGGGGGGGGGGGGTGGGGGGGGGGGGGGGTGGGGGGGGGGGGGGGTGGGGGGGGGGGGGGGTGGGGGGGGGGGGGGGTGGGGGGGGGGGGGGGTGGGGGGGGGGGGGGGTGGGGGGGGGGGGGGGTGGGGGGGGGGGGGGGTGGGGGGGGGGGGGGGTGGGGGGGGGGGGGGGTGGGGGGGGGGGGGGGTGGGGGGGGGGGGGGGTGGGGGGGGGGGGGGGTGGGGGGGGGGGGGGGTGGGGGGGGGGGGGGGTGGGGGGGGGGGGGGGTGGGGGGGGGGGGGGGTGGGGGGGGGGGGGGGTGGGGGGGGGGGGGGGTGGGGGGGGGGGGGGGTGGGGGGGGGGGGGGGTGGGGGGGGGGGGGGGTGGGGGGGGGGGGGGGTGGGGGGGGGGGGGGGTGGGGGGGGGGGGGGGTGGGGGGGGGGGGGGGTGGGGGGGGGGGGGGGTGGGGGGGGGGGGGGGTGGGGGGGGGGGGGGGTGGGGGGGGGGGGGGGTGGGGGGGGGGGGGGGTGGGGGGGGGGGGGGGTGGGGGGGGGGGGGGGTGGGGGGGGGGGGGGGTGGGGGGGGGGGGGGGTGGGGGGGGGGGGGGGTGGGGGGGGGGGGGGGTGGGGGGGGGGGGGGGTGGGGGGGGGGGGGGGTGGGGGGGGGGGGGGGTGGGGGGGGGGGGGGGTGGGGGGGGGGGGGGGTGGGGGGGGGGGGGGGTGGGGGGGGGGGGGGGTGGGGGGGGGGGGGGGTGGGGGGGGGGGGGGGTGGGGGGGGGGGGGGGTGGGGGGGGGGGGGGGTGGGGGGGGGGGGGGGTGGGGGGGGGGGGGGGTGGGGGGGGGGGGGGGTGGGGGGGGGGGGGGGTGGGGGGGGGGGGGGGTGGGGGGGGGGGGGGGTGGGGGGGGGGGGGGGTGGGGGGGGGGGGGGGTGGGGGGGGGGGGGGGTGGGGGGGGGGGGGGGTGGGGGGGGGGGGGGGTGGGGGGGGGGGGGGGTGGGGGGGGGGGGGGGTGGGGGGGGGGGGGGGTGGGGGGGGGGGGGGGTGGGGGGGGGGGGGGGTGGGGGGGGGGGGGGGTGGGGGGGGGGGGGGGTGGGGGGGGGGGGGGGTGGGGGGGGGGGGGGGTGGGGGGGGGGGGGGGTGGGGGGGGGGGGGGGTGGGGGGGGGGGGGGGTGGGGGGGGGGGGGGGTGGGGGGGGGGGGGGGTGGGGGGGGGGGGGGGTGGGGGGGGGGGGGGGTGGGGGGGGGGGGGGGTGGGGGGGGGGGGGGGTGGGGGGGGGGGGGGGTGGGGGGGGGGGGGGGTGGGGGGGGGGGGGGGTGGGGGGGGGGGGGGGTGGGGGGGGGGGGGGGTGGGGGGGGGGGGGGGTGGGGGGGGGGGGGGGTGGGGGGGGGGGGGGGTGGGGGGGGGGGGGGGTGGGGGGGGGGGGGGGTGGGGGGGGGGGGGGGTGGGGGGGGGGGGGGGTGGGGGGGGGGGGGGGTGGGGGGGGGGGGGGGTGGGGGGGGGGGGGGGTGGGGGGGGGGGGGGGTGGGGGGGGGGGGGGGTGGGGGGGGGGGGGGGTGGGGGGGGGGGGGGGTGGGGGGGGGGGGGGGTGGGGGGGGGGGGGGGTGGGGGGGGGGGGGGGTGGGGGGGGGGGGGGGTGGGGGGGGGGGGGGGTGGGGGGGGGGGGGGGTGGGGGGGGGGGGGGGTGGGGGGGGGGGGGGGTGGGGGGGGGGGGGGGTGGGGGGGGGGGGGGGTGGGGGGGGGGGGGGGTGGGGGGGGGGGGGGGTGGGGGGGGGGGGGGGTGGGGGGGGGGGGGGGTGGGGGGGGGGGGGGGTGGGGGGGGGGGGGGGTGGGGGGGGGGGGGGGTGGGGGGGGGGGGGGGTGGGGGGGGGGGGGGGTGGGGGGGGGGGGGGGTGGGGGGGGGGGGGGGTGGGGGGGGGGGGGGGTGGGGGGGGGGGGGGGTGGGGGGGGGGGGGGGTGGGGGGGGGGGGGGGTGGGGGGGGGGGGGGGTGGGGGGGGGGGGGGGTGGGGGGGGGGGGGGGTGGGGGGGGGGGGGGGTGGGGGGGGGGGGGGGTGGGGGGGGGGGGGGGTGGGGGGGGGGGGGGGTGGGGGGGGGGGGGGGTGGGGGGGGGGGGGGGTGGGGGGGGGGGGGGGTGGGGGGGGGGGGGGGTGGGGGGGGGGGGGGGTGGGGGGGGGGGGGGGTGGGGGGGGGGGGGGGTGGGGGGGGGGGGGGGTGGGGGGGGGGGGGGGTGGGGGGGGGGGGGGGTGGGGGGGGGGGGGGGTGGGGGGGGGGGGGGGTGGGGGGGGGGGGGGGTGGGGGGGGGGGGGGGTGGGGGGGGGGGGGGGTGGGGGGGGGGGGGGGTGGGGGGGGGGGGGGGTGGGGGGGGGGGGGGGTGGGGGGGGGGGGGGGTGGGGGGGGGGGGGGGTGGGGGGGGGGGGGGGTGGGGGGGGGGGGGGGTGGGGGGGGGGGGGGGTGGGGGGGGGGGGGGGTGGGGGGGGGGGGGGGTGGGGGGGGGGGGGGGTGGGGGGGGGGGGGGGTGGGGGGGGGGGGGGGTGGGGGGGGGGGGGGGTGGGGGGGGGGGGGGGTGGGGGGGGGGGGGGGTGGGGGGGGGGGGGGGTGGGGGGGGGGGGGGGTGGGGGGGGGGGGGGGTGGGGGGGGGGGGGGGTGGGGGGGGGGGGGGGTGGGGGGGGGGGGGGGTGGGGGGGGGGGGGGGTGGGGGGGGGGGGGGGTGGGGGGGGGGGGGGGTGGGGGGGGGGGGGGGTGGGGGGGGGGGGGGGTGGGGGGGGGGGGGGGTGGGGGGGGGGGGGGGTGGGGGGGGGGGGGGGTGGGGGGGGGGGGGGGTGGGGGGGGGGGGGGGTGGGGGGGGGGGGGGGTGGGGGGGGGGGGGGGTGGGGGGGGGGGGGGGTGGGGGGGGGGGGGGGTGGGGGGGGGGGGGGGTGGGGGGGGGGGGGGGTGGGGGGGGGGGGGGGTGGGGGGGGGGGGGGGTGGGGGGGGGGGGGGGTGGGGGGGGGGGGGGGTGGGGGGGGGGGGGGGTGGGGGGGGGGGGGGGTGGGGGGGGGGGGGGGTGGGGGGGGGGGGGGGTGGGGGGGGGGGGGGGTGGGGGGGGGGGGGGGTGGGGGGGGGGGGGGGTGGGGGGGGGGGGGGGTGGGGGGGGGGGGGGGTGGGGGGGGGGGGGGGTGGGGGGGGGGGGGGGTGGGGGGGGGGGGGGGTGGGGGGGGGGGGGGGTGGGGGGGGGGGGGGGTGGGGGGGGGGGGGGGTGGGGGGGGGGGGGGGTGGGGGGGGGGGGGGGTGGGGGGGGGGGGGGGTGGGGGGGGGGGGGGGTGGGGGGGGGGGGGGGTGGGGGGGGGGGGGGGTGGGGGGGGGGGGGGGTGGGGGGGGGGGGGGGTGGGGGGGGGGGGGGGTGGGGGGGGGGGGGGGTGGGGGGGGGGGGGGGTGGGGGGGGGGGGGGGTGGGGGGGGGGGGGGGTGGGGGGGGGGGGGGGTGGGGGGGGGGGGGGGTGGGGGGGGGGGGGGGTGGGGGGGGGGGGGGGTGGGGGGGGGGGGGGGTGGGGGGGGGGGGGGGTGGGGGGGGGGGGGGGTGGGGGGGGGGGGGGGTGGGGGGGGGGGGGGGTGGGGGGGGGGGGGGGTGGGGGGGGGGGGGGGTGGGGGGGGGGGGGGGTGGGGGGGGGGGGGGGTGGGGGGGGGGGGGGGTGGGGGGGGGGGGGGGTGGGGGGGGGGGGGGGTGGGGGGGGGGGGGGGTGGGGGGGGGGGGGGGTGGGGGGGGGGGGGGGTGGGGGGGGGGGGGGGTGGGGGGGGGGGGGGGTGGGGGGGGGGGGGGGTGGGGGGGGGGGGGGGTGGGGGGGGGGGGGGGTGGGGGGGGGGGGGGGTGGGGGGGGGGGGGGGTGGGGGGGGGGGGGGGTGGGGGGGGGGGGGGGTGGGGGGGGGGGGGGGTGGGGGGGGGGGGGGGTGGGGGGGGGGGGGGGTGGGGGGGGGGGGGGGTGGGGGGGGGGGGGGGTGGGGGGGGGGGGGGGTGGGGGGGGGGGGGGGTGGGGGGGGGGGGGGGTGGGGGGGGGGGGGGGTGGGGGGGGGGGGGGGTGGGGGGGGGGGGGGGTGGGGGGGGGGGGGGGTGGGGGGGGGGGGGGGTGGGGGGGGGGGGGGGTGGGGGGGGGGGGGGGTGGGGGGGGGGGGGGGTGGGGGGGGGGGGGGGTGGGGGGGGGGGGGGGTGGGGGGGGGGGGGGGTGGGGGGGGGGGGGGGTGGGGGGGGGGGGGGGTGGGGGGGGGGGGGGGTGGGGGGGGGGGGGGGTGGGGGGGGGGGGGGGTGGGGGGGGGGGGGGGTGGGGGGGGGGGGGGGTGGGGGGGGGGGGGGGTGGGGGGGGGGGGGGGTGGGGGGGGGGGGGGGTGGGGGGGGGGGGGGGTGGGGGGGGGGGGGGGTGGGGGGGGGGGGGGGTGGGGGGGGGGGGGGGTGGGGGGGGGGGGGGGTGGGGGGGGGGGGGGGTGGGGGGGGGGGGGGGTGGGGGGGGGGGGGGGTGGGGGGGGGGGGGGGTGGGGGGGGGGGGGGGTGGGGGGGGGGGGGGGTGGGGGGGGGGGGGGGTGGGGGGGGGGGGGGGTGGGGGGGGGGGGGGGTGGGGGGGGGGGGGGGTGGGGGGGGGGGGGGGTGGGGGGGGGGGGGGGTGGGGGGGGGGGGGGGTGGGGGGGGGGGGGGGTGGGGGGGGGGGGGGGTGGGGGGGGGGGGGGGTGGGGGGGGGGGGGGGTGGGGGGGGGGGGGGGTGGGGGGGGGGGGGGGTGGGGGGGGGGGGGGGTGGGGGGGGGGGGGGGTGGGGGGGGGGGGGGGTGGGGGGGGGGGGGGGTGGGGGGGGGGGGGGGTGGGGGGGGGGGGGGGTGGGGGGGGGGGGGGGTGGGGGGGGGGGGGGGTGGGGGGGGGGGGGGGTGGGGGGGGGGGGGGGTGGGGGGGGGGGGGGGTGGGGGGGGGGGGGGGTGGGGGGGGGGGGGGGTGGGGGGGGGGGGGGGTGGGGGGGGGGGGGGGTGGGGGGGGGGGGGGGTGGGGGGGGGGGGGGGTGGGGGGGGGGGGGGGTGGGGGGGGGGGGGGGTGGGGGGGGGGGGGGGTGGGGGGGGGGGGGGGTGGGGGGGGGGGGGGGTGGGGGGGGGGGGGGGTGGGGGGGGGGGGGGGTGGGGGGGGGGGGGGGTGGGGGGGGGGGGGGGTGGGGGGGGGGGGGGGTGGGGGGGGGGGGGGGTGGGGGGGGGGGGGGGTGGGGGGGGGGGGGGGTGGGGGGGGGGGGGGGTGGGGGGGGGGGGGGGTGGGGGGGGGGGGGGGTGGGGGGGGGGGGGGGTGGGGGGGGGGGGGGGTGGGGGGGGGGGGGGGTGGGGGGGGGGGGGGGTGGGGGGGGGGGGGGGTGGGGGGGGGGGGGGGTGGGGGGGGGGGGGGGTGGGGGGGGGGGGGGGTGGGGGGGGGGGGGGGTGGGGGGGGGGGGGGGTGGGGGGGGGGGGGGGTGGGGGGGGGGGGGGGTGGGGGGGGGGGGGGGTGGGGGGGGGGGGGGGTGGGGGGGGGGGGGGGTGGGGGGGGGGGGGGGTGGGGGGGGGGGGGGGTGGGGGGGGGGGGGGGTGGGGGGGGGGGGGGGTGGGGGGGGGGGGGGGTGGGGGGGGGGGGGGGTGGGGGGGGGGGGGGGTGGGGGGGGGGGGGGGTGGGGGGGGGGGGGGGTGGGGGGGGGGGGGGGTGGGGGGGGGGGGGGGTGGGGGGGGGGGGGGGTGGGGGGGGGGGGGGGTGGGGGGGGGGGGGGGTGGGGGGGGGGGGGGGTGGGGGGGGGGGGGGGTGGGGGGGGGGGGGGGTGGGGGGGGGGGGGGGTGGGGGGGGGGGGGGGTGGGGGGGGGGGGGGGTGGGGGGGGGGGGGGGTGGGGGGGGGGGGGGGTGGGGGGGGGGGGGGGTGGGGGGGGGGGGGGGTGGGGGGGGGGGGGGGTGGGGGGGGGGGGGGGTGGGGGGGGGGGGGGGTGGGGGGGGGGGGGGGTGGGGGGGGGGGGGGGTGGGGGGGGGGGGGGGTGGGGGGGGGGGGGGGTGGGGGGGGGGGGGGGTGGGGGGGGGGGGGGGTGGGGGGGGGGGGGGGTGGGGGGGGGGGGGGGTGGGGGGGGGGGGGGGTGGGGGGGGGGGGGGGTGGGGGGGGGGGGGGGTGGGGGGGGGGGGGGGTGGGGGGGGGGGGGGGTGGGGGGGGGGGGGGGTGGGGGGGGGGGGGGGTGGGGGGGGGGGGGGGTGGGGGGGGGGGGGGGTGGGGGGGGGGGGGGGTGGGGGGGGGGGGGGGTGGGGGGGGGGGGGGGTGGGGGGGGGGGGGGGTGGGGGGGGGGGGGGGTGGGGGGGGGGGGGGGTGGGGGGGGGGGGGGGTGGGGGGGGGGGGGGGTGGGGGGGGGGGGGGGTGGGGGGGGGGGGGGGTGGGGGGGGGGGGGGGTGGGGGGGGGGGGGGGTGGGGGGGGGGGGGGGTGGGGGGGGGGGGGGGTGGGGGGGGGGGGGGGTGGGGGGGGGGGGGGGTGGGGGGGGGGGGGGGTGGGGGGGGGGGGGGGTGGGGGGGGGGGGGGGTGGGGGGGGGGGGGGGTGGGGGGGGGGGGGGGTGGGGGGGGGGGGGGGTGGGGGGGGGGGGGGGTGGGGGGGGGGGGGGGTGGGGGGGGGGGGGGGTGGGGGGGGGGGGGGGTGGGGGGGGGGGGGGGTGGGGGGGGGGGGGGGTGGGGGGGGGGGGGGGTGGGGGGGGGGGGGGGTGGGGGGGGGGGGGGGTGGGGGGGGGGGGGGGTGGGGGGGGGGGGGGGTGGGGGGGGGGGGGGGTGGGGGGGGGGGGGGGTGGGGGGGGGGGGGGGTGGGGGGGGGGGGGGGTGGGGGGGGGGGGGGGTGGGGGGGGGGGGGGGTGGGGGGGGGGGGGGGTGGGGGGGGGGGGGGGTGGGGGGGGGGGGGGGTGGGGGGGGGGGGGGGTGGGGGGGGGGGGGGGTGGGGGGGGGGGGGGGTGGGGGGGGGGGGGGGTGGGGGGGGGGGGGGGTGGGGGGGGGGGGGGGTGGGGGGGGGGGGGGGTGGGGGGGGGGGGGGGTGGGGGGGGGGGGGGGTGGGGGGGGGGGGGGGTGGGGGGGGGGGGGGGTGGGGGGGGGGGGGGGTGGGGGGGGGGGGGGGTGGGGGGGGGGGGGGGTGGGGGGGGGGGGGGGTGGGGGGGGGGGGGGGTGGGGGGGGGGGGGGGTGGGGGGGGGGGGGGGTGGGGGGGGGGGGGGGTGGGGGGGGGGGGGGGTGGGGGGGGGGGGGGGTGGGGGGGGGGGGGGGTGGGGGGGGGGGGGGGTGGGGGGGGGGGGGGGTGGGGGGGGGGGGGGGTGGGGGGGGGGGGGGGTGGGGGGGGGGGGGGGTGGGGGGGGGGGGGGGTGGGGGGGGGGGGGGGTGGGGGGGGGGGGGGGTGGGGGGGGGGGGGGGTGGGGGGGGGGGGGGGTGGGGGGGGGGGGGGGTGGGGGGGGGGGGGGGTGGGGGGGGGGGGGGGTGGGGGGGGGGGGGGGTGGGGGGGGGGGGGGGTGGGGGGGGGGGGGGGTGGGGGGGGGGGGGGGTGGGGGGGGGGGGGGGTGGGGGGGGGGGGGGGTGGGGGGGGGGGGGGGTGGGGGGGGGGGGGGGTGGGGGGGGGGGGGGGTGGGGGGGGGGGGGGGTGGGGGGGGGGGGGGGTGGGGGGGGGGGGGGGTGGGGGGGGGGGGGGGTGGGGGGGGGGGGGGGTGGGGGGGGGGGGGGGTGGGGGGGGGGGGGGGTGGGGGGGGGGGGGGGTGGGGGGGGGGGGGGGTGGGGGGGGGGGGGGGTGGGGGGGGGGGGGGGTGGGGGGGGGGGGGGGTGGGGGGGGGGGGGGGTGGGGGGGGGGGGGGGTGGGGGGGGGGGGGGGTGGGGGGGGGGGGGGGTGGGGGGGGGGGGGGGTGGGGGGGGGGGGGGGTGGGGGGGGGGGGGGGTGGGGGGGGGGGGGGGTGGGGGGGGGGGGGGGTGGGGGGGGGGGGGGGTGGGGGGGGGGGGGGGTGGGGGGGGGGGGGGGTGGGGGGGGGGGGGGGTGGGGGGGGGGGGGGGTGGGGGGGGGGGGGGGTGGGGGGGGGGGGGGGTGGGGGGGGGGGGGGGTGGGGGGGGGGGGGGGTGGGGGGGGGGGGGGGTGGGGGGGGGGGGGGGTGGGGGGGGGGGGGGGTGGGGGGGGGGGGGGGTGGGGGGGGGGGGGGGTGGGGGGGGGGGGGGGTGGGGGGGGGGGGGGGTGGGGGGGGGGGGGGGTGGGGGGGGGGGGGGGTGGGGGGGGGGGGGGGTGGGGGGGGGGGGGGGTGGGGGGGGGGGGGGGTGGGGGGGGGGGGGGGTGGGGGGGGGGGGGGGTGGGGGGGGGGGGGGGTGGGGGGGGGGGGGGGTGGGGGGGGGGGGGGGTGGGGGGGGGGGGGGGTGGGGGGGGGGGGGGGTGGGGGGGGGGGGGGGTGGGGGGGGGGGGGGGTGGGGGGGGGGGGGGGTGGGGGGGGGGGGGGGTGGGGGGGGGGGGGGGTGGGGGGGGGGGGGGGTGGGGGGGGGGGGGGGTGGGGGGGGGGGGGGGTGGGGGGGGGGGGGGGTGGGGGGGGGGGGGGGTGGGGGGGGGGGGGGGTGGGGGGGGGGGGGGGTGGGGGGGGGGGGGGGTGGGGGGGGGGGGGGGTGGGGGGGGGGGGGGGTGGGGGGGGGGGGGGGTGGGGGGGGGGGGGGGTGGGGGGGGGGGGGGGTGGGGGGGGGGGGGGGTGGGGGGGGGGGGGGGTGGGGGGGGGGGGGGGTGGGGGGGGGGGGGGGTGGGGGGGGGGGGGGGTGGGGGGGGGGGGGGGTGGGGGGGGGGGGGGGTGGGGGGGGGGGGGGGTGGGGGGGGGGGGGGGTGGGGGGGGGGGGGGGTGGGGGGGGGGGGGGGTGGGGGGGGGGGGGGGTGGGGGGGGGGGGGGGTGGGGGGGGGGGGGGGTGGGGGGGGGGGGGGGTGGGGGGGGGGGGGGGTGGGGGGGGGGGGGGGTGGGGGGGGGGGGGGGTGGGGGGGGGGGGGGGTGGGGGGGGGGGGGGGTGGGGGGGGGGGGGGGTGGGGGGGGGGGGGGGTGGGGGGGGGGGGGGGTGGGGGGGGGGGGGGGTGGGGGGGGGGGGGGGTGGGGGGGGGGGGGGGTGGGGGGGGGGGGGGGTGGGGGGGGGGGGGGGTGGGGGGGGGGGGGGGTGGGGGGGGGGGGGGGTGGGGGGGGGGGGGGGTGGGGGGGGGGGGGGGTGGGGGGGGGGGGGGGTGGGGGGGGGGGGGGGTGGGGGGGGGGGGGGGTGGGGGGGGGGGGGGGTGGGGGGGGGGGGGGGTGGGGGGGGGGGGGGGTGGGGGGGGGGGGGGGTGGGGGGGGGGGGGGGTGGGGGGGGGGGGGGGTGGGGGGGGGGGGGGGTGGGGGGGGGGGGGGGTGGGGGGGGGGGGGGGTGGGGGGGGGGGGGGGTGGGGGGGGGGGGGGGTGGGGGGGGGGGGGGGTGGGGGGGGGGGGGGGTGGGGGGGGGGGGGGGTGGGGGGGGGGGGGGGTGGGGGGGGGGGGGGGTGGGGGGGGGGGGGGGTGGGGGGGGGGGGGGGTGGGGGGGGGGGGGGGTGGGGGGGGGGGGGGGTGGGGGGGGGGGGGGGTGGGGGGGGGGGGGGGTGGGGGGGGGGGGGGGTGGGGGGGGGGGGGGGTGGGGGGGGGGGGGGGTGGGGGGGGGGGGGGGTGGGGGGGGGGGGGGGTGGGGGGGGGGGGGGGTGGGGGGGGGGGGGGGTGGGGGGGGGGGGGGGTGGGGGGGGGGGGGGGTGGGGGGGGGGGGGGGTGGGGGGGGGGGGGGGTGGGGGGGGGGGGGGGTGGGGGGGGGGGGGGGTGGGGGGGGGGGGGGGTGGGGGGGGGGGGGGGTGGGGGGGGGGGGGGGTGGGGGGGGGGGGGGGTGGGGGGGGGGGGGGGTGGGGGGGGGGGGGGGTGGGGGGGGGGGGGGGTGGGGGGGGGGGGGGGTGGGGGGGGGGGGGGGTGGGGGGGGGGGGGGGTGGGGGGGGGGGGGGGTGGGGGGGGGGGGGGGTGGGGGGGGGGGGGGGTGGGGGGGGGGGGGGGTGGGGGGGGGGGGGGGTGGGGGGGGGGGGGGGTGGGGGGGGGGGGGGGTGGGGGGGGGGGGGGGTGGGGGGGGGGGGGGGTGGGGGGGGGGGGGGGTGGGGGGGGGGGGGGGTGGGGGGGGGGGGGGGTGGGGGGGGGGGGGGGTGGGGGGGGGGGGGGGTGGGGGGGGGGGGGGGTGGGGGGGGGGGGGGGTGGGGGGGGGGGGGGGTGGGGGGGGGGGGGGGTGGGGGGGGGGGGGGGTGGGGGGGGGGGGGGGTGGGGGGGGGGGGGGGTGGGGGGGGGGGGGGGTGGGGGGGGGGGGGGGTGGGGGGGGGGGGGGGTGGGGGGGGGGGGGGGTGGGGGGGGGGGGGGGTGGGGGGGGGGGGGGGTGGGGGGGGGGGGGGGTGGGGGGGGGGGGGGGTGGGGGGGGGGGGGGGTGGGGGGGGGGGGGGGTGGGGGGGGGGGGGGGTGGGGGGGGGGGGGGGTGGGGGGGGGGGGGGGTGGGGGGGGGGGGGGGTGGGGGGGGGGGGGGGTGGGGGGGGGGGGGGGTGGGGGGGGGGGGGGGTGGGGGGGGGGGGGGGTGGGGGGGGGGGGGGGTGGGGGGGGGGGGGGGTGGGGGGGGGGGGGGGTGGGGGGGGGGGGGGGTGGGGGGGGGGGGGGGTGGGGGGGGGGGGGGGTGGGGGGGGGGGGGGGTGGGGGGGGGGGGGGGTGGGGGGGGGGGGGGGTGGGGGGGGGGGGGGGTGGGGGGGGGGGGGGGTGGGGGGGGGGGGGGGTGGGGGGGGGGGGGGGTGGGGGGGGGGGGGGGTGGGGGGGGGGGGGGGTGGGGGGGGGGGGGGGTGGGGGGGGGGGGGGGTGGGGGGGGGGGGGGGTGGGGGGGGGGGGGGGTGGGGGGGGGGGGGGGTGGGGGGGGGGGGGGGTGGGGGGGGGGGGGGGTGGGGGGGGGGGGGGGTGGGGGGGGGGGGGGGTGGGGGGGGGGGGGGGTGGGGGGGGGGGGGGGTGGGGGGGGGGGGGGGTGGGGGGGGGGGGGGGTGGGGGGGGGGGGGGGTGGGGGGGGGGGGGGGTGGGGGGGGGGGGGGGTGGGGGGGGGGGGGGGTGGGGGGGGGGGGGGGTGGGGGGGGGGGGGGGTGGGGGGGGGGGGGGGTGGGGGGGGGGGGGGGTGGGGGGGGGGGGGGGTGGGGGGGGGGGGGGGTGGGGGGGGGGGGGGGTGGGGGGGGGGGGGGGTGGGGGGGGGGGGGGGTGGGGGGGGGGGGGGGTGGGGGGGGGGGGGGGTGGGGGGGGGGGGGGGTGGGGGGGGGGGGGGGTGGGGGGGGGGGGGGGTGGGGGGGGGGGGGGGTGGGGGGGGGGGGGGGTGGGGGGGGGGGGGGGTGGGGGGGGGGGGGGGTGGGGGGGGGGGGGGGTGGGGGGGGGGGGGGGTGGGGGGGGGGGGGGGTGGGGGGGGGGGGGGGTGGGGGGGGGGGGGGGTGGGGGGGGGGGGGGGTGGGGGGGGGGGGGGGTGGGGGGGGGGGGGGGTGGGGGGGGGGGGGGGTGGGGGGGGGGGGGGGTGGGGGGGGGGGGGGGTGGGGGGGGGGGGGGGTGGGGGGGGGGGGGGGTGGGGGGGGGGGGGGGTGGGGGGGGGGGGGGGTGGGGGGGGGGGGGGGTGGGGGGGGGGGGGGGTGGGGGGGGGGGGGGGTGGGGGGGGGGGGGGGTGGGGGGGGGGGGGGGTGGGGGGGGGGGGGGGTGGGGGGGGGGGGGGGTGGGGGGGGGGGGGGGTGGGGGGGGGGGGGGGTGGGGGGGGGGGGGGGTGGGGGGGGGGGGGGGTGGGGGGGGGGGGGGGTGGGGGGGGGGGGGGGTGGGGGGGGGGGGGGGTGGGGGGGGGGGGGGGTGGGGGGGGGGGGGGGTGGGGGGGGGGGGGGGTGGGGGGGGGGGGGGGTGGGGGGGGGGGGGGGTGGGGGGGGGGGGGGGTGGGGGGGGGGGGGGGTGGGGGGGGGGGGGGGTGGGGGGGGGGGGGGGTGGGGGGGGGGGGGGGTGGGGGGGGGGGGGGGTGGGGGGGGGGGGGGGTGGGGGGGGGGGGGGGTGGGGGGGGGGGGGGGTGGGGGGGGGGGGGGGTGGGGGGGGGGGGGGGTGGGGGGGGGGGGGGGTGGGGGGGGGGGGGGGTGGGGGGGGGGGGGGGTGGGGGGGGGGGGGGGTGGGGGGGGGGGGGGGTGGGGGGGGGGGGGGGTGGGGGGGGGGGGGGGTGGGGGGGGGGGGGGGTGGGGGGGGGGGGGGGTGGGGGGGGGGGGGGGTGGGGGGGGGGGGGGGTGGGGGGGGGGGGGGGTGGGGGGGGGGGGGGGTGGGGGGGGGGGGGGGTGGGGGGGGGGGGGGGTGGGGGGGGGGGGGGGTGGGGGGGGGGGGGGGTGGGGGGGGGGGGGGGTGGGGGGGGGGGGGGGTGGGGGGGGGGGGGGGTGGGGGGGGGGGGGGGTGGGGGGGGGGGGGGGTGGGGGGGGGGGGGGGTGGGGGGGGGGGGGGGTGGGGGGGGGGGGGGGTGGGGGGGGGGGGGGGTGGGGGGGGGGGGGGGTGGGGGGGGGGGGGGGTGGGGGGGGGGGGGGGTGGGGGGGGGGGGGGGTGGGGGGGGGGGGGGGTGGGGGGGGGGGGGGGTGGGGGGGGGGGGGGGTGGGGGGGGGGGGGGGTGGGGGGGGGGGGGGGTGGGGGGGGGGGGGGGTGGGGGGGGGGGGGGGTGGGGGGGGGGGGGGGTGGGGGGGGGGGGGGGTGGGGGGGGGGGGGGGTGGGGGGGGGGGGGGGTGGGGGGGGGGGGGGGTGGGGGGGGGGGGGGGTGGGGGGGGGGGGGGGTGGGGGGGGGGGGGGGTGGGGGGGGGGGGGGGTGGGGGGGGGGGGGGGTGGGGGGGGGGGGGGGTGGGGGGGGGGGGGGGTGGGGGGGGGGGGGGGTGGGGGGGGGGGGGGGTGGGGGGGGGGGGGGGTGGGGGGGGGGGGGGGTGGGGGGGGGGGGGGGTGGGGGGGGGGGGGGGTGGGGGGGGGGGGGGGTGGGGGGGGGGGGGGGTGGGGGGGGGGGGGGGTGGGGGGGGGGGGGGGTGGGGGGGGGGGGGGGTGGGGGGGGGGGGGGGTGGGGGGGGGGGGGGGTGGGGGGGGGGGGGGGTGGGGGGGGGGGGGGGTGGGGGGGGGGGGGGGTGGGGGGGGGGGGGGGTGGGGGGGGGGGGGGGTGGGGGGGGGGGGGGGTGGGGGGGGGGGGGGGTGGGGGGGGGGGGGGGTGGGGGGGGGGGGGGGTGGGGGGGGGGGGGGGTGGGGGGGGGGGGGGGTGGGGGGGGGGGGGGGTGGGGGGGGGGGGGGGTGGGGGGGGGGGGGGGTGGGGGGGGGGGGGGGTGGGGGGGGGGGGGGGTGGGGGGGGGGGGGGGTGGGGGGGGGGGGGGGTGGGGGGGGGGGGGGGTGGGGGGGGGGGGGGGTGGGGGGGGGGGGGGGTGGGGGGGGGGGGGGGTGGGGGGGGGGGGGGGTGGGGGGGGGGGGGGGTGGGGGGGGGGGGGGGTGGGGGGGGGGGGGGGTGGGGGGGGGGGGGGGTGGGGGGGGGGGGGGGTGGGGGGGGGGGGGGGTGGGGGGGGGGGGGGGTGGGGGGGGGGGGGGGTGGGGGGGGGGGGGGGTGGGGGGGGGGGGGGGTGGGGGGGGGGGGGGGTGGGGGGGGGGGGGGGTGGGGGGGGGGGGGGGTGGGGGGGGGGGGGGGTGGGGGGGGGGGGGGGTGGGGGGGGGGGGGGGTGGGGGGGGGGGGGGGTGGGGGGGGGGGGGGGTGGGGGGGGGGGGGGGTGGGGGGGGGGGGGGGTGGGGGGGGGGGGGGGTGGGGGGGGGGGGGGGTGGGGGGGGGGGGGGGTGGGGGGGGGGGGGGGTGGGGGGGGGGGGGGGTGGGGGGGGGGGGGGGTGGGGGGGGGGGGGGGTGGGGGGGGGGGGGGGTGGGGGGGGGGGGGGGTGGGGGGGGGGGGGGGTGGGGGGGGGGGGGGGTGGGGGGGGGGGGGGGTGGGGGGGGGGGGGGGTGGGGGGGGGGGGGGGTGGGGGGGGGGGGGGGTGGGGGGGGGGGGGGGTGGGGGGGGGGGGGGGTGGGGGGGGGGGGGGGTGGGGGGGGGGGGGGGTGGGGGGGGGGGGGGGTGGGGGGGGGGGGGGGTGGGGGGGGGGGGGGGTGGGGGGGGGGGGGGGTGGGGGGGGGGGGGGGTGGGGGGGGGGGGGGGTGGGGGGGGGGGGGGGTGGGGGGGGGGGGGGGTGGGGGGGGGGGGGGGTGGGGGGGGGGGGGGGTGGGGGGGGGGGGGGGTGGGGGGGGGGGGGGGTGGGGGGGGGGGGGGGTGGGGGGGGGGGGGGGTGGGGGGGGGGGGGGGTGGGGGGGGGGGGGGGTGGGGGGGGGGGGGGGTGGGGGGGGGGGGGGGTGGGGGGGGGGGGGGGTGGGGGGGGGGGGGGGTGGGGGGGGGGGGGGGTGGGGGGGGGGGGGGGTGGGGGGGGGGGGGGGTGGGGGGGGGGGGGGGTGGGGGGGGGGGGGGGTGGGGGGGGGGGGGGGTGGGGGGGGGGGGGGGTGGGGGGGGGGGGGGGTGGGGGGGGGGGGGGGTGGGGGGGGGGGGGGGTGGGGGGGGGGGGGGGTGGGGGGGGGGGGGGGTGGGGGGGGGGGGGGGTGGGGGGGGGGGGGGGTGGGGGGGGGGGGGGGTGGGGGGGGGGGGGGGTGGGGGGGGGGGGGGGTGGGGGGGGGGGGGGGTGGGGGGGGGGGGGGGTGGGGGGGGGGGGGGGTGGGGGGGGGGGGGGGTGGGGGGGGGGGGGGGTGGGGGGGGGGGGGGGTGGGGGGGGGGGGGGGTGGGGGGGGGGGGGGGTGGGGGGGGGGGGGGGTGGGGGGGGGGGGGGGTGGGGGGGGGGGGGGGTGGGGGGGGGGGGGGGTGGGGGGGGGGGGGGGTGGGGGGGGGGGGGGGTGGGGGGGGGGGGGGGTGGGGGGGGGGGGGGGTGGGGGGGGGGGGGGGTGGGGGGGGGGGGGGGTGGGGGGGGGGGGGGGTGGGGGGGGGGGGGGGTGGGGGGGGGGGGGGGTGGGGGGGGGGGGGGGTGGGGGGGGGGGGGGGTGGGGGGGGGGGGGGGTGGGGGGGGGGGGGGGTGGGGGGGGGGGGGGGTGGGGGGGGGGGGGGGTGGGGGGGGGGGGGGGTGGGGGGGGGGGGGGGTGGGGGGGGGGGGGGGTGGGGGGGGGGGGGGGTGGGGGGGGGGGGGGGTGGGGGGGGGGGGGGGTGGGGGGGGGGGGGGGTGGGGGGGGGGGGGGGTGGGGGGGGGGGGGGGTGGGGGGGGGGGGGGGTGGGGGGGGGGGGGGGTGGGGGGGGGGGGGGGTGGGGGGGGGGGGGGGTGGGGGGGGGGGGGGGTGGGGGGGGGGGGGGGTGGGGGGGGGGGGGGGTGGGGGGGGGGGGGGGTGGGGGGGGGGGGGGGTGGGGGGGGGGGGGGGTGGGGGGGGGGGGGGGTGGGGGGGGGGGGGGGTGGGGGGGGGGGGGGGTGGGGGGGGGGGGGGGTGGGGGGGGGGGGGGGTGGGGGGGGGGGGGGGTGGGGGGGGGGGGGGGTGGGGGGGGGGGGGGGTGGGGGGGGGGGGGGGTGGGGGGGGGGGGGGGTGGGGGGGGGGGGGGGTGGGGGGGGGGGGGGGTGGGGGGGGGGGGGGGTGGGGGGGGGGGGGGGTGGGGGGGGGGGGGGGTGGGGGGGGGGGGGGGTGGGGGGGGGGGGGGGTGGGGGGGGGGGGGGGTGGGGGGGGGGGGGGGTGGGGGGGGGGGGGGGTGGGGGGGGGGGGGGGTGGGGGGGGGGGGGGGTGGGGGGGGGGGGGGGTGGGGGGGGGGGGGGGTGGGGGGGGGGGGGGGTGGGGGGGGGGGGGGGTGGGGGGGGGGGGGGGTGGGGGGGGGGGGGGGTGGGGGGGGGGGGGGGTGGGGGGGGGGGGGGGTGGGGGGGGGGGGGGGTGGGGGGGGGGGGGGGTGGGGGGGGGGGGGGGTGGGGGGGGGGGGGGGTGGGGGGGGGGGGGGGTGGGGGGGGGGGGGGGTGGGGGGGGGGGGGGGTGGGGGGGGGGGGGGGTGGGGGGGGGGGGGGGTGGGGGGGGGGGGGGGTGGGGGGGGGGGGGGGTGGGGGGGGGGGGGGGTGGGGGGGGGGGGGGGTGGGGGGGGGGGGGGGTGGGGGGGGGGGGGGGTGGGGGGGGGGGGGGGTGGGGGGGGGGGGGGGTGGGGGGGGGGGGGGGTGGGGGGGGGGGGGGGTGGGGGGGGGGGGGGGTGGGGGGGGGGGGGGGTGGGGGGGGGGGGGGGTGGGGGGGGGGGGGGGTGGGGGGGGGGGGGGGTGGGGGGGGGGGGGGGTGGGGGGGGGGGGGGGTGGGGGGGGGGGGGGGTGGGGGGGGGGGGGGGTGGGGGGGGGGGGGGGTGGGGGGGGGGGGGGGTGGGGGGGGGGGGGGGTGGGGGGGGGGGGGGGTGGGGGGGGGGGGGGGTGGGGGGGGGGGGGGGTGGGGGGGGGGGGGGGTGGGGGGGGGGGGGGGTGGGGGGGGGGGGGGGTGGGGGGGGGGGGGGGTGGGGGGGGGGGGGGGTGGGGGGGGGGGGGGGTGGGGGGGGGGGGGGGTGGGGGGGGGGGGGGGTGGGGGGGGGGGGGGGTGGGGGGGGGGGGGGGTGGGGGGGGGGGGGGGTGGGGGGGGGGGGGGGTGGGGGGGGGGGGGGGTGGGGGGGGGGGGGGGTGGGGGGGGGGGGGGGTGGGGGGGGGGGGGGGTGGGGGGGGGGGGGGGTGGGGGGGGGGGGGGGTGGGGGGGGGGGGGGGTGGGGGGGGGGGGGGGTGGGGGGGGGGGGGGGTGGGGGGGGGGGGGGGTGGGGGGGGGGGGGGGTGGGGGGGGGGGGGGGTGGGGGGGGGGGGGGGTGGGGGGGGGGGGGGGTGGGGGGGGGGGGGGGTGGGGGGGGGGGGGGGTGGGGGGGGGGGGGGGTGGGGGGGGGGGGGGGTGGGGGGGGGGGGGGGTGGGGGGGGGGGGGGGTGGGGGGGGGGGGGGGTGGGGGGGGGGGGGGGTGGGGGGGGGGGGGGGTGGGGGGGGGGGGGGGTGGGGGGGGGGGGGGGTGGGGGGGGGGGGGGGTGGGGGGGGGGGGGGGTGGGGGGGGGGGGGGGTGGGGGGGGGGGGGGGTGGGGGGGGGGGGGGGTGGGGGGGGGGGGGGGTGGGGGGGGGGGGGGGTGGGGGGGGGGGGGGGTGGGGGGGGGGGGGGGTGGGGGGGGGGGGGGGTGGGGGGGGGGGGGGGTGGGGGGGGGGGGGGGTGGGGGGGGGGGGGGGTGGGGGGGGGGGGGGGTGGGGGGGGGGGGGGGTGGGGGGGGGGGGGGGTGGGGGGGGGGGGGGGTGGGGGGGGGGGGGGGTGGGGGGGGGGGGGGGTGGGGGGGGGGGGGGGTGGGGGGGGGGGGGGGTGGGGGGGGGGGGGGGTGGGGGGGGGGGGGGGTGGGGGGGGGGGGGGGTGGGGGGGGGGGGGGGTGGGGGGGGGGGGGGGTGGGGGGGGGGGGGGGTGGGGGGGGGGGGGGGTGGGGGGGGGGGGGGGTGGGGGGGGGGGGGGGTGGGGGGGGGGGGGGGTGGGGGGGGGGGGGGGTGGGGGGGGGGGGGGGTGGGGGGGGGGGGGGGTGGGGGGGGGGGGGGGTGGGGGGGGGGGGGGGTGGGGGGGGGGGGGGGTGGGGGGGGGGGGGGGTGGGGGGGGGGGGGGGTGGGGGGGGGGGGGGGTGGGGGGGGGGGGGGGTGGGGGGGGGGGGGGGTGGGGGGGGGGGGGGGTGGGGGGGGGGGGGGGTGGGGGGGGGGGGGGGTGGGGGGGGGGGGGGGTGGGGGGGGGGGGGGGTGGGGGGGGGGGGGGGTGGGGGGGGGGGGGGGTGGGGGGGGGGGGGGGTGGGGGGGGGGGGGGGTGGGGGGGGGGGGGGGTGGGGGGGGGGGGGGGTGGGGGGGGGGGGGGGTGGGGGGGGGGGGGGGTGGGGGGGGGGGGGGGTGGGGGGGGGGGGGGGTGGGGGGGGGGGGGGGTGGGGGGGGGGGGGGGTGGGGGGGGGGGGGGGTGGGGGGGGGGGGGGGTGGGGGGGGGGGGGGGTGGGGGGGGGGGGGGGTGGGGGGGGGGGGGGGTGGGGGGGGGGGGGGGTGGGGGGGGGGGGGGGTGGGGGGGGGGGGGGGTGGGGGGGGGGGGGGGTGGGGGGGGGGGGGGGTGGGGGGGGGGGGGGGTGGGGGGGGGGGGGGGTGGGGGGGGGGGGGGGTGGGGGGGGGGGGGGGTGGGGGGGGGGGGGGGTGGGGGGGGGGGGGGGTGGGGGGGGGGGGGGGTGGGGGGGGGGGGGGGTGGGGGGGGGGGGGGGTGGGGGGGGGGGGGGGTGGGGGGGGGGGGGGGTGGGGGGGGGGGGGGGTGGGGGGGGGGGGGGGTGGGGGGGGGGGGGGGTGGGGGGGGGGGGGGGTGGGGGGGGGGGGGGGTGGGGGGGGGGGGGGGTGGGGGGGGGGGGGGGTGGGGGGGGGGGGGGGTGGGGGGGGGGGGGGGTGGGGGGGGGGGGGGGTGGGGGGGGGGGGGGGTGGGGGGGGGGGGGGGTGGGGGGGGGGGGGGGTGGGGGGGGGGGGGGGTGGGGGGGGGGGGGGGTGGGGGGGGGGGGGGGTGGGGGGGGGGGGGGGTGGGGGGGGGGGGGGGTGGGGGGGGGGGGGGGTGGGGGGGGGGGGGGGTGGGGGGGGGGGGGGGTGGGGGGGGGGGGGGGTGGGGGGGGGGGGGGGTGGGGGGGGGGGGGGGTGGGGGGGGGGGGGGGTGGGGGGGGGGGGGGGTGGGGGGGGGGGGGGGTGGGGGGGGGGGGGGGTGGGGGGGGGGGGGGGTGGGGGGGGGGGGGGGTGGGGGGGGGGGGGGGTGGGGGGGGGGGGGGGTGGGGGGGGGGGGGGGTGGGGGGGGGGGGGGGTGGGGGGGGGGGGGGGTGGGGGGGGGGGGGGGTGGGGGGGGGGGGGGGTGGGGGGGGGGGGGGGTGGGGGGGGGGGGGGGTGGGGGGGGGGGGGGGTGGGGGGGGGGGGGGGTGGGGGGGGGGGGGGGTGGGGGGGGGGGGGGGTGGGGGGGGGGGGGGGTGGGGGGGGGGGGGGGTGGGGGGGGGGGGGGGTGGGGGGGGGGGGGGGTGGGGGGGGGGGGGGGTGGGGGGGGGGGGGGGTGGGGGGGGGGGGGGGTGGGGGGGGGGGGGGGTGGGGGGGGGGGGGGGTGGGGGGGGGGGGGGGTGGGGGGGGGGGGGGGTGGGGGGGGGGGGGGGTGGGGGGGGGGGGGGGTGGGGGGGGGGGGGGGTGGGGGGGGGGGGGGGTGGGGGGGGGGGGGGGTGGGGGGGGGGGGGGGTGGGGGGGGGGGGGGGTGGGGGGGGGGGGGGGTGGGGGGGGGGGGGGGTGGGGGGGGGGGGGGGTGGGGGGGGGGGGGGGTGGGGGGGGGGGGGGGTGGGGGGGGGGGGGGGTGGGGGGGGGGGGGGGTGGGGGGGGGGGGGGGTGGGGGGGGGGGGGGGTGGGGGGGGGGGGGGGTGGGGGGGGGGGGGGGTGGGGGGGGGGGGGGGTGGGGGGGGGGGGGGGTGGGGGGGGGGGGGGGTGGGGGGGGGGGGGGGTGGGGGGGGGGGGGGGTGGGGGGGGGGGGGGGTGGGGGGGGGGGGGGGTGGGGGGGGGGGGGGGGGGGGGGGGGGGGGGGAGGGGGGGGGGGGGGGTGGGGGCGGGGAGGGGCGGGGGGGGGGGGGGGGGGGGGGGGGGGGGGCAGCCGGGGGGGGGGGGGGGGGGGGGGGGGGGGGGGAGGCGGGGGAGGGGGGGGGGGGGGGGGGGGGGGGGGGCGGGGGGGGGGGGGGGCAAGGGGAGGGGGGGGGGGGGGGGGGGGGGGGGGGGAACAACACGGGAGATACGTGGTCCCTGATAGAACCACCCGTGAGAAGGCGAGCTGCCGCATGCTGGACCAGCTTCAATTTCCGGATCAGCCTCAAGGGAAGGCTCGCGTAGAGCGAGTTACAAAAGTCTAGCCTGGAGGTGACCGTCACATGGATCACTGTGGCCAGGTCAGCTTGGGAAAGGTAGGGGGCCAGCCACCATGCCTGGGGAAGATGGAAAAAAGCAACCTGAGTCACATGGAAAAAGGTGAGTCCAGGTGGACCCCCAGGCTGCGAGCCAAAGAGGGACCACTTCTAGGACCAGCGACTGAAAACCCTCAATCCCCTCCCTGCAGCCCAGCCAAAGGATCTCCATCTTTGATGGACTAAGTTTTAACCTGCTCTGCTTCAACCAACCAGCCACTGCCTCCAAACAATGCTGTAGAGCCGCAGGGGCAGAGACCTCCCCCCCCCTCCATATCAACCTAATGATCTGAGTGTCATCAGTGTATTGATGACAGATCAGCCCAAAACTCTGTTAAATTTGCACCCGACACAACAGTGACAGACATACATTGGCTGTATATGAGAACAATTACATTATCTCGGGATCAAAAATCCTGCTTTGAGATGCTGTGCATTGCAAATGAGAAAAAATTGTTGGACGGTAGTTTGTCCATAAAGAGGACACTGCAACGGTATCTCCCTTCTTTCTTCCAAGGAGTTTGATGGCATTTAATCTGTAATGAAAACTTATATGAGGTTGTTCAGTGCTCTTTTTAGGCACCTGAATCCATGTAGGTTTTGTCGCAATTCACTCAGCCCAAAACTCAGCCTTCCTGGAGGAACCGGGTTTGATTCCCAGCTCTGCCGCTTGAGCTGTGGAGGCTTATCTGGGGGATTTTTGATTAGCCTGAGCACTCCCACACACGCCAGCTGGGTGACCTTGGGCTAGTCACAGCTTCTCGGAGCTCTCTCAGCCCCACCTACCTCACAGGGTGTTTGTTGTGAGGGGGGAAGGGCAAGGAGATTGTAAGCCCCTTTGAGTCTCCTGCAGGAGAGAAAGGGGGGGATATAAATCCAAACTCTTTTCTTCTTCTTGATAGAAGAAAGCCTGTTTACTGAGGTCTTATTTGTGCATCTTTGGGATTGTGCATCTTTGGGATAGTAGCAGTAATTTAGAACTCGATTTTCTAGTGTGGACAAGACAATTCAAGATTGTTACAGTGCAATATTCAGCAATGCTTAACTTCACCAAAAGTCTGTTGAAAGAAAATACTAGCATATATGTGAAGAAAAGACAAGGGATGGAAGGAAGGAAGGTTTGTGCATGTTATACACCCTTACTTGTAGAGTGAAAACAGAATTATACCCTCCTGAGTCTGAAGTCAGTGGGCTTAAAAGTGTTTCAGGTGGGTAGCTGTGTAAGAGTAGCTGAACGAAATATGACGCCAACAGCATTTTCCAGGGTGTAAGCTTTTCAATCAAAACTCACTTTGTTGGATACAACAAGCAACTCTCTTTAGGGTTGTGCTCTATGTCTCTAACCTTCCTTGGAGAATTTTCTCTGATGTCTGAGCTGAACCCAAGCATGACTGTTTCCTTTGTCATCTTTAATGCTGGGGAGACCCAAATGTTTTCTTGACAGGAACACAAGAAAATTTGAGAATGAGTGCAAGAACTAGATGAAATATTGCCTTCCATTGCTGAGGATCTAATTTCCACAAGATGGCGCTTTTCCTCTTCCAAGCTTCCAAATGCCTTCATCACAACAGATTAATTCTTCTGGTAGAAATAAAGTCAACAAACTATTAAAAGTATTGTTGTGAGGTACAAAGGGGACTTGGGCCATTCAACTCATATTTAAATGAGAGGGGAAATTGGGCAAATTGAGTTCAGAGTAAAAGGAAGAGAGAAAGGTGATGATTTGCCAGATGTCTTTTAAGTAAACCCAATTGATTTAGAAGAGTGTAGCTCCATTTGGTGGGACCATTTTGGGGGACTGTTTAGTGGGATCATTTTTGGGAATCACATTTTTACATTTAAATGAACTTGTTTGCTGCTGCAGTGTGTTGTAGAATTACATTTCATAATTTAAAACTTCAAAATCTATCGCTATCCAAGTATTTTCTGCATACTGCTCCTAAAGAAAAGTACCCAAAATGTATTAGTGTCTCTCTCCCTTCCCATCACACATCGACTTCATCAAGAAGCATCCTGGAACCAATTAACTGAGCTAAACTGCACATGTTTTATGGTCTCTCTAACTTAGAATCACAAGGCCCAATGATATCTGAGAAAGTTATCAATGCATTGTCTAGCAAGCTTCTTGACAGTCATACACCTCAGAGTTTTTCTAAAGAACACATATCATGAGGAATATTTTAAATATAATTCAATTCAATCTTCTGCTAGCTCGGTTTTGGAATGTAGTACTTTGTGCCATCATATAAACAAGTATTCTTCCCTTAATTCCTTTCTGTCCTCATATCCATATAGACCATCCTTTTGCATCTCTTTCTTCTTCCACTCACATTTTTAAATTTATAATGCAGTCAGAACCCCCTATGATCCAAGTATCTTTCTTTCCTGGAGTTGATTAATTTCATTTTAAATATACAGGGACAAATCCATTTATATATGTAAATTTATATCCCACTTTTCTCCCCAAGAGGAGTTCGCTTATATTGTCATTCTCCTCTACTTCATTTTATCCTAAGAATAACCATCCTATGGTAGGTTCAGGGTCACCTCATAAAATTTCCATGGCAGAGTGGAAATTCAAACCTGGGCCTTGCAGGTCTTAGTTCAGCATTTCAACCGCTCTACCACAATGGCTGTGTTTAGCTACTTATGTATATGTCTCAGCTTTCTAAATCATTGTGGCATTGTTCATGATCACCATGAATCTTGTAATCAACTGAGCAGTACTCAACTTGTTCAGTAACGCTGGATCAGAATCTACTAGTATGTTCCATGAACACCAACACGCTCCTCCACTGCAAAAAATCGTTCAGGGACATAAAAGATTTTTTTGTGGGTAAAAGAGAACCTTGTATCAGCGAAAGTTTCCTTGTATCAGAAGTATACATCATTGTCCACTGTAATACTTATTGCATCATTATTTGGGGGAAAAATCCAAACATTAGAGATGACTGGATGAAATTGTCAGGTCAGGTTCTATCTTCTAAGTCTTCTTCTACAAATAAAGTCTAGGCTGGGGTTCTGGTGGTTTTTCCGGGCTGTGTGGCCGTGGTCTGGTGGATTTTGTTCCTAACGTTTCGCCTGCATCTGTGGCTGGCATCTTCAGAGGTGTATCACAGAGAAAAGTCTGTTTCACACTGTGTCTAAGTGAGAAGGGCCTTCGACAATAGATCTAGGCTGGGGATTTTTTCTGACAAATTTTATTTTGTATAATTAATAAAAAAAGAACTTGTGCGTTAATTTAACTGAAATGGATATTAAACATTAGTAATATCCTATACTTAAAAGAGCCTTTTAAGTTTCTCAGTAATTTTCCATAAAATTCGTAGACATTTGATTATAATGTTAAAAATTAACTATTACCTATGATACACATTAACTAAGAGCAATATTGCTAAAATGATTTTATTATGTCTAAGCTTTAGCATTAAATCTCTATAATTTTAATCTCTTGTTTAGTCTCAATTTTTTTAAAAATACACCTACTCTTGTTTTCAAAAATAATATGCAAAATGCAACTTCTATTTCTCTTGGAACGCTTGATTTGGTCTTCTATTCACAAAGTTCTTTTGCCATTGTAGCAAATTCTCTTAATGTGTTTTCCCAGGTTTTTTTCTTTTTTAGATTGGGACATTCTTTTGCTTTACATTTAATTGCAAATACCACTCTGGCCGCTGTTGTCAAATATTGAAACAGTTTTTCCAATTTTGGGGAGATGTGCTTTTGTAAATTCCTAATAACATTGTCTTGGTATCCATAGCAAAGTTAATTTTCAGGGGACTTCTTTTATGCATCAGATGGTGATACCTTACACAGATACCTTACAAGCATTCAAAAGCTAAATGCCTTATGTCTTACAAGCACACTGGCCTGAGCTCTTGGGAGGGAACAAGAGCAGGAAAGAAAAAAGTACTAGATATATACATTTAAATACTGATACTACATTACTTTGCATGAAGATGCTACTAAAGGTTGTGTAATTCAGGGGTGGCCAACCTATGGCTCTCCAGTTGTTCATGGACATCTGGAGCGCCATAGGTTGGCCACCCGTGTATTAGAGTTAAGTGTTTTCAAAAAGTTGTTATTTCATTTCTTTTAGAAGTTATATCTGCGAGTTGAAATATTATATCTACATGGAGAAAGAGAGTGGAATCTGTGAAAATTAAGATCCTCCCCCACCCCAAAAAATTATGCAGATCTCTTCCATGGGATCTAACCCAGAATCAGGGCTGCTTGATCCACACCAGGGTGATTTTTCATGGTGGTCTGATAGCGGAAGCAATTATGTGTGAAATTGCTCTTGCAACTGGAGATTCCAGGCAGCCTAGGGTAATCCATTTTCTCTTTGTTTTGTGTGATGGTTTACTGTTCATTTACTGTTCACATCTGATATGCGTTGAAGCCCCCCACCATGCTGTATTCTCACGTCACCCCCAGGATTCACCTACCCTGTTTTAATTTTTCATTTTGAAAAGCATGGGTAATTCAGCACTGTATAGAAAAAACGCATTATCTTTAGAAAACCCTTTTAAAAAAAAAAAGAATCTTCACTTATTTGCAGACATCTCTGTGATCTCATGTCTTGCCTCCCTAAAAGGCAAGCTCAGCTGTGGGTGATTCAGTTCCATTTAAAAATGACTAATTGGATAGAAATAATGCAGTACCTTTAACAACCTTTTAAAAACCCTTTAAAACTGTATTCGCGGAACCTCCAACAATCCCCTTCCTTTTGTCTAAAAGGCAGGTGATTCTTTCCTGATATGGTAAGCGGGGGCTGGCTTCTCAACAAATGAAAACAATTGAGATAATTGACTACTCAAATCTTGCAGTTGTACTGGAAACTGTTCCTGTGGATAGTGTCCTTGCCCAGAAAACACTATCTTTTTTGCAGGGTGGGCCGGGGGGCGGGGGGGTAGTGTCACGGGTTGGCCACAAAGGAGGCACGAGGCAAGGTGTATTGAACACTCACAGCTTTACTTTATATAACATAGGCAAAGAAACTCAGAGAAGCTCACCGCTCCGTTGGTGCAGCTGGGTCCGCTCCAAGTAAGTCCACAAGCCCCAGTGCAGCAAAGTCCATACAGAGCAAGTCCACAAGTTTAGCAAAGGTCATACAAGGACGTCCACAAGGAATCAGTTCAGCAAAGTCCATAAACAGAGTTGTAATCCAGAAGTCAGGTCTAACAGTTCAGAGCAGGGCCGGTGTGGCCGCAGTGAGTCACTGCTGCCAGGTCTGGCTTCGGGGGTCTCACCTTCGTTGGAGTCAAAAGACCAGCATGACAGGCCATCATCCTCACTGTCAGACACAGCAGGGGAAGAGACCCTGACAGTAGTATTGAAATAAAGCAGGTTTTCTCTGTGTGTGTAGAAATACTAATACTAATGGTCTGTGCACAATACAGAACAATCTCATGTGAAAACATGGGGCAGAGGGGACAGTTGGGCAGTTGAAATGTGGAAAATCCTTCGTGTGGAAGCAGCTGTGGTTTGTTTAAGTTATAATTGGTTGCACAAACCATGGTTAGTCTGCAAAACGTGCATAATGCACCGGAGTTTGAGCTTTCGCGAGTCAGATATCTGAAGAAGTGAACTGTGACTCACAAAAGCTCATACCCTTCCAGAAATGTTGTTAGTCCTTAAAGTCTATTGGGCTCTTGCTCTTTTCTACAGCTACAGACAGACAAACAGGACCACCCCGTCGTGATTTAACACCATAGTTTGTTTATAGTCTGCTACTTGCTTCTTTTCCTGCCTCCAGCCAGAATCCTTGCATACCCTGGCTTGTGATGATGCTTCACTACATATGCAGCCTGCTCACTATTTGGTCAGCTTCAATAAATAGGAGGGGGAAAGGAAAGGGAACAAATTGTGGGCTACCTTCTCCTTCCATTTGGCTGAGGACTGTCAGTGTCCCTTTGCTTCCTGTTTAACTGTTTCACTGAATTCTTACATCTTGTTATGCTGAAATAGTCCTTCTCCTCAAGCAGGTATCCCCCCTTTTTTGTCCAGCCATTTCATTGCATTCCTGATCTGATTGTTTACACCCTATATCCAGTAGTGTATGGCCCTAGGGACAGGGAGTACCCTCTGTCCCTGGGGGCCACTAATCTGGTCATGTGGGGGCGCAAAATCGGCCCCTCACGTGACCAGGAAGACAGCAAGGCAGCAGGAAGTCCTGCTGCCTTGTCCTTTTTTGGTGCCCTTGGCCCAGCCCATGTCATCATTGACGTGGGCGGGGCCATGGAAACCCGAGGACACCCCCCCAAGCCTTGCCTCCCTTTGGGGAGAGCAGAAGCAACTGAGGCTCCATCCTCATCTCTGCTTTTATAAGCACAGGGACGGGGCTGGGGGGCAAGGCCACACCCCCGAGGGGCGGCCCCCTGTGCTTGTAAAAGCAAAGGAGCTGAGGACAGAGCCTCAGTTGCTTCTACTCTCCCCAGAGGGGAAGGCAGAATGGACTTACAGCTGGGAGCCGGGGAGCCCCCAGGGGGACCCACCCCCCTGAGCATAGTGGGGGATGTCCAGAGAATGGCTGTTTCTGGGTGCCATTTACCCACCATATGCCTCTGCCTATGTTCTTTTTTACTGTTCTTTTCAATCCACAACCTTGTTTTCTCTCAGGAGGCAAAATACAATGACAGACAACTCTGAATGTAATGGAGACTCTCTTATGGGGGCGGGGAATAGATATGTAGGAGGTTGTGAACTGGTAGTAATATTTTGTGTGAAGCAGTTTTGATTCTTTTAAATGTGGTCATTCTAGGTGGGCATTTTTTGCACCCAAAAATGTGCAAAAAAGGCTGATTCTACATATCAGCTTCCCCCCCCCAAAAAAAATTCAGGTTATTAAACCCAAACCCCAAAAATACACCTGTCTCCAGACTCCATGTGGTATAGAGAAGAACTGGTGCAACCTGCTTCTTCCACAACCTACATGGAATCCAGGGGCAGGCACAGTTTTGGACTCAGAGCCTGGCCAGACTGAGACCAGCATTCAACTGCAGGCTCAGCCTGGCCGGATCCAGCTTTAAACTGCTGGGCTCAGCTTCTGAAACCCACAGTTTAAAGCTGGACCAGCCAGGCCAAGACCAGTGTTCAACTACAGGCTCCATCTCTGAAGTACACATGACCTTTGGAGGTGGATCCATCAGGATAAAGCTGGACCTGGCCAGGCCAAGCCCAGCGTTGATCTGTGAACTTGACCTGGCCAGGTCCATTGTTAAACTGCACACTCTGCCTCCAAAGTCCATGTGGAGATAGCCAGGTTGCAGGTAAATAAGAGTGGAAGAGGGTCTTCCTTCCTTCCTTCCTTCCTTCCTTCCTTCCTTCCTTCCTTCCTTCCTTCCTTCCTTCCTTCCTTCCTTCCTTCCTTCCTTCCTTCCTTCCTTCCTTCCTTCCTTCCTTCCTCTGTCTCTCTCTCTCTTTCCCTCTTTCTTTCTTCTTTCTTTTATTGCTGCCTTTATTGAGGATGAAACCTCCCAAAAAGTACTGAACAGGTTTTTTTCAGGGTGTTTTCCGGTTCAGATTTACCGAACGCCCACCTTAGTTGTCATACTTCCAATCTGCATCTGACTGAGAGCCTATATTCTACTGATTTTTTAAAAAAAAAAATCCTTCAGAATAGGCTACCTTGACATCCACAAAGTGCAGTTCTGCTTGTTCCAATTAATAAGGATGAACCCTGGAAAGAAAGTTGAGGGAGGAACTGTCCTGAGAAACGCAAGATCAAGAGATGCTCTGGTAGACTGGTCCAATGGCCAGCCAGCCTGTTCCTTTAGATAGCTAACAATCTAGATGAAGTGGCCAAGTCTTCACTCTGATGATTCCTGCTACCACTGAGATTTACTGCTTCTGGATGTGGAGGATGTTATCATTACTTGTAGCCATTGATGAACCTCTCTTCTACAAATCTGACAAATTAAAGCACTTTTAACAGGTAAAGCTGATGAAGTGGCTGTTTGTTCTGTTGGTCTGTGCTTCTGTAGGAGCTTGAAGAGGAAGTCCTACTGAACAGGTTGAGATTTTGGTATTCAAGTGTCACAACAAACCACGGTTTAACAATCCATCGACAAACCATTGTTTAAAATTCCAGTTTAGTTCCCGCCAATTAACCTGTTGAAGTGGCCTTCATTCAGATGGCAAACTAGAGTTTAAATAGAATGTGGTTTATAAACTGTGGTTTATTATAATATTTGAATGCTGTGTGTGAACCATTAAGAAATAATAACTAAATTAAGGGTATTCACCTCATGTGGCTTTTGAATGAACAGTATTTTTCAACACTTTACATGCAGATGTAGTGTGAGAACACCTATTTTCATTGTCTTGTACAAATGTCTATGGCAGTGAGTCCTCCAATAAAATTTTCCTTGTGAAATATTTTTAAGGTTTGAATTATTCCGTTTGCGGCAATTCTGGTTGCTGTATATTTCATCAGGGGCTTCGGTAATGGCATCCTTGGGACTGTAATATTTAATTTCTTTGCTGCCATGGATTAAAACCCATTGTTAACACTGCATGAATATTTCTAGTGTTTAATGTATTAGAAAATCCTAAGTGAAAGGAGATTAGGTGTTTTATATTAACAAAACCATAAAACAGCTTTCAAGATAAAAGGGAAAAGCAAATTAATTTGTATAATGGACAAAGGTTTATGTTCACCTTAGAGAGTATTCAAACACTACTGTGTTTTTAAAAAACTATATGAAGTCTATCTTCTTTAAAATGTGAGTAAAACATCCCTTATGAAAATTAATTTGTCCTTTGCATATACATTATGGAAAGATAGAACTAGGCAGGAGGAATTTTCAAGATGGCTTTGTTTCGTGTGTACTGTGTAGTTGGAGAAAACACCAATCGGCTTCTACTTAATTAAAATTTTAATGCGTAGATCACCGGAATATTTAAATCTTGTTTGTTTTATGTTTTGGCAAACAACCACATGTGTCCTTTGGCATTCAGGGCCAAGCTAGGGATTATATTGGTGTGCTCACCTCCCGGATGTCCACTGAATGCCCTGGTAGAGGCTTTCTCAAAGATCATTCTCGGGGATTTCAACATCCATGTTAAGTCCACCCTGTTTGGCTTTTCTCAGTCTTAGTGTCAATTGTGCAAGTGTTCTAGAACACAGGTGTCAAACTCGCGGCCCTCCAGATGTTCATGAACTACAATTCCCATCAGCCCTTGCCAATGCTCATGTTGGGAGGGACTGATGGGAATTGTAGTTCATGAACATCTGGAGGGCTGCGAGTTTGACACCCCTGTTCTAGAGGGTTGGGGGCCAGCCCTTGAAAAAAGGCATACATTGGACCTAATGTTCCACACTGAGCAAGATTTTTATAATCCAGTTAAGGATCCTTATTAAATCATATCTGCTAAAGCCTCCACTTGTATTAGCCTCCCTGGCAAGGAACTGCCTCCTCCCCTTGAGACTTACAGGGCCCCTTAGTTTCTCTAATGCCCCAGGGAATTTTCAGTGTCTCAATAGTGATTCTAAATTAGCAGGAGTTGCCTAGGATGTGGGGCTATAGAAAGGTTTGCTCCCTGGTGGACCACCTCTGGGCTTGCGTATCAGTTTAAGTTTGTCCAAACCACCTCGTAGAGATTTCTTCATTTTGAAAGGCATATTTGGCCTTTGTACGATCGGCTGCCTTCTTCATGGTAGCACCCATCCTCTGAAATGGCCCCTTGCAACAAGAATGGAACCTTCTCTGACCTGGTTTTGGACATCATACAGGGTAGCTTGTTTCCGGTGAGCATTTGGGAATTAAATCTTATTATTATTGAGCTCTTGTTACTGCTGAATCTCTGACTATATGAAGGTTTGCTCCAGAACTCGTTTGTTCGTTTGGTCTCCTTGATGCATAATTAGTTGTTGGTCTTGAAAGTTGTTGGTCTTGAAAGCATGATGAAACTACATTTTAAGACTGTTAAAATCAATCCATACACATCATTAAAACAATTAAAATTTCTCTACTTGATCATTCCAGGTTAAATTACCAGAAGACACTTGGTGGTCCATTCCGCACAGCACAAATAAGATGTCCTGAGGCCCTTTAAAAAGGAAGGAATTGGGAAGGAATTACACACAGCTTTTTCCTCCCAAGATGTCCTCAGAATGCCTTATTTATGCTCAAGGGGTCTTTTTTTGAGAACGCTTTAAAGTGCACCTTTTTTCCCCCCATAAGCCACCTGCAAGACGTCTCCTGCCTGGCTGTGCGGAATGCAGAGCTCAAGAAGTGTCTTATTTTTCTCACCTGACCATTTTGCTCTCTGGTCAGTTTTCACCCTCAGCTTGAGCCCGACATTTTGTGTGCAGCTGAAGGGATTCTCCCTGCTGCCATTTTCTGAAGGTTGCCTGAGGACATTTGCTCTGCAGGCTCTGATCCTGGGCGCCTTTTCAGCCCAAAAAGTACACAGTTGTACTCAGCTAGCCCTGCCAATTCCGGCAATATATGCCGTATATACTTGTGTATAAGTCAACCCGCATATAAGTTGAGGCACCTAATTTTACCACAAAAAACTGGGAAAACTTATTGACGTGTATCAGTCTAGGGTGGGAGATGCTTGAGTATAAGTCGACCAGAATATAAGTCGAGGGAGGCTATTTCAGCATTAAAAATGTGCTGAAAAAGTCGACTTATACACGAGTATATATGGTAGTTATTTTTTTGAGAAGCTATCTCCATAGCTATGTAGACATAAATGAATCTTAGCCACTTGGAAGATGGGTCTATTGCCCATTGAAAAGCATTGGGTAGACCTGCCCTCTGTGGACTGACTGAGTTTTTTCATACTGCACAGAAAACCAGTGGTTCACCCTACACAGAGGAGGAGGAAGGAATAGAACATATCTCCATTATGCTTTTTAAGGTTTTGTTGTGCTAAGTGGAACTTGAAAGTATTCTTCTCCTTTCCAGTGTTCTTTTCATACAGGAAATAGATTATCCTTATTACACTGCCTGAACGTCTTGGATCAAATGTCATCTCCTGCTGTGAGGGGAAGCAGATCCTATTTTCTTTGCATTAACTTTAAAGTCCTCTTGACAAAGGCAACACTAATATATTTCACGTTTAAAAAAACTGCTCCAGGAAAGCACTAGCACAATTCATTTTTAACTGTCACGGATGTATTTTCTTCAGATAACGTTTGTGGTTTTGTTCAGTTATGCAGATGGCCCGAGGTTGCGCAAACAACACTACGGTTGTAAAGCATGTAGACAGCATTTTGAAAACAAAATATTGCTGCACACCTGCACGACATAAATCATTCCTTTCCAGTATTTGAATTGTAAATACTAGTGTATGTGGGAAAAAACTTGCTTGCTTCTTGATTGGGTTTGATCAAGAAGTTTTGCTTTGGGTTAAAAAAACACTTTTGCTTTTCAGTTGATGATCGTGTTTCTCCTTCCTGGGGATAAAGATATATAACTGCAGTGTTGCTAGTCCTTCCAAAAGACATTTGCTCTCTCGTTGTGTGTTTCTGTAGTTGAATACTTGGTTCCTTACTTAAAGATTTACTTGTGAAGTGAATTCCCATGCACATGTTGCTGAGAAAATAGAAATGTTCCAGCTGGGCCAAAACAGTCATCTGCAGAGACTTATTAAAGGGGTAGTTCACACATGAGCATATATCACTTGATGATTCTGTGTAAACTTTTTGAAAAGTGTAGTGTCTGAGTTGATGCAAAGTGAAATGAACAAGGAGCAGCAGTGGTGTAGTGGTTAAGAGCAAGTGCATTCTAATCTGGAGGAACCGGGTTTGATTCCCCACTCTGCCTCTTGAGCTGTGCAGGCTTATCTGGGGAATTCAGATTAACCTGTGCACTCCCACACACGCCAGCTGGGTAACCTTGGGCACACGCATACAACATTGCAATAACCATGCAGCTGTAAGTTGTTAGTAAAGTGCCTTTTAAGATTGCACAAACAAATCCAAATTTAAAAAAAAGACCCCAGGATTATGAGATAGAAACAAAATCCCATCAAAGATCTGGGAAGTGATCAGGTGGCTCTAGAGCAGGGGTGGCTAACCTATGGCACTCCAGATGTTCGTGAACTTCAATTCCCATCAGCCCCTGCCAGCATGGCCAAATAGCAGAGGCTGATGGGAATTGTAGTCCATGAACATCTGGAGCACTATAGGTTGGCCACCCTTCTCTATAGTAAGTATTCCCAAGGCCCAGTTTTGATTGCAGGCATCAGTAAATGATGTCACTTGGGAGCACTGTGGAGCTATTTTATAGAGCTGGACCAGGAGAAGCTGATCTCCATAGAGCTTCAAAATACCTGACTGATGCTGTTAGGTTGAAACCTTCCGTTTCTCTTGTGTTATACAAAGAAGAAGAGTTGGTTTTATACCCCACTTTTCTGAAAGCAGAGTATACTCACCTTCCCTTCTCCTCCCCACAACAGACACCTTGTGAGGGAGGTGATTAGAGCAGTGGTCTTCAACCTTCCTAATGCCGTGACCCTTTAATACAGTTCCTCATGTTGTGGTGACCCCCAACCCTAATATTTATCCATTTTACAGATGGAGAACACTGATGCAGAGAGTCTTAGGCGACCCCTGTGAAAGGGTTGTTCGACCCCCCCAAAGGGGCCCCGGCCCCCCAGGTTGAGAACCACTGGGTTAGAGTTTGGAGAGAAGTGTGATTGGTCCAAGGGTGCCCAGCAGGCTTTATGTGGAGAAGTAGGGGATTTATACCTGGTTCTCCAGATTGGAGTCCACCTGCTCTTAACCACTAAGTCAGGCTCTCTCTGCCTTTTCAGTATACCATTGAAAAGATAGCAGCGCTATATGTATAAAATAATGATCAAAGCAGCACATGCAACAATAGCTTTAGGCTGGAAAGAAAAGAAAAAATGGACAATCCAGAAATGGCTGGAATATATCTGGGAACAAGTGACACTGGACATTTTCGACATAATAACAAAGAATAAACAGTGGCAAGATAAACAGAGCGAAATCTTGAAGATATGGACCATATACGCGGACTGGATGAAAGAAGCTGGAGTCAATGAGGAGAAATAGAAGAGATTACAAAGAATGAACTTACTGCTGTTTGTTTGAAAAAACTATGAAAAAATATAGGGGGGAGGGGGGAAAGGGGGAAAATGTATTGTTTGAAAACGAATGAAGAAAAGCATTAATATAAAATGAAATATGCAAATGATGCAATTAAAAATTATTAAAAAAGAAAAGAAAAGATAGCAGCTTCCTGCAAATTTGTCGTACTTTTCGCCTCCTTATGTGCAGTTTGACAATTTAGTTTTTATGTTTGGGATTGGAATAAACTGAACGAAAGGAATTTTTTGTTTCAAGATCTGTTCTTGTAAAATGCAGTTTGGAAAAACGAAATGCTGAAGTGAAGCTGAATATTTTTGTCCGTATAAATGGATGAATTTTACAAATGCATCAGTCAATTTTTTTTCTACATTTTGGCGAGCTGCTTTTCTGCTGTGATACTTATTTGGATATCCTTGTTCTTTCAGATACTGATGAATACAGGCCACCAGTATGGAAGTCTTATTGTGAGTACACCGTTATGTTTTATTACTATTCCGCATCCTGTTAGTGTTTTAAAATCCATCCTCTTAATTTTCTTAAAAATGCACAAAACATGATGCTCCACATTGTCCACAGCATGCATGATGTGAAGCTGGATGCCCTGAACTTTGGTAGTAGAAAGTGCTGCCAAGTCATTGCCATTTTACGGCAACCAGAACTCTGAACTTCGCTGTGCCAATAATCTGTTGATTTGGGAAAATCTTTAAGTACCTTTCTAGTAAAGACCCATTAACTCACAGATTAGTGTTTCCCAACCTTTTCGACGTCACGATACCTTTGACCTCATTCTTCATATCTCACAGTACCCCTGCCATCCCCCACCCTTACCGCCTCACCTTCCCCTCCCAGGGTGAAGGGAAGCACTGGGTGGGGGAAGGGTGCAGGAAGTGGCTGCTGACCTTGCGGCAGGTCCTGCCTCCTGGGCCCGCTCCATGTCCTTGCTGGCATCAGTGGGAGACACCACAAAAGTGAGGGGGACCGGTAGCGTTGCCGCGGTGACCCTGGGACATGCTCACGGCACCCCAGGGTACCACGGAACCCTGGTTGGGAATCACCATTGAGGTATGGTTTGGATGCAGACTAAGGTTTCCGCTCATTCCGCTCATGCAAAGGTTTCCGCTCATTTCCCCCCTCCCCCCTCCCCCCCCCTGTCCACTGAATTTCCCAAAATGCTTCTCCTTAGGGATGGGACCTTTGGCACAGCATGAGAGTCAAATCAGGGGTCTGCAGCAGGAAGAGGGAATTAGTAGAAATTACCCCACCCCCTTCTGTCAGCCTGGATCCAACCTTGTACTTTGACTCCTATCAGACTGGATTCATACATTCATTATTTGTGTGAAACGTTGCATTTGAAACCGTGAAACCTTCAGGCACACATAAAAACCCTAAGAAGAGCCTTGCTGGATCAAACCAAATGTCAATCTTGTCTAGCCTCCTATTCCTGGCAGTAGTCAGTTTTTTTTTAATTGCTACATTGCAAAGTTAAACATACACATATAAGGATTTAATAGAAAACAGAAAAAAGAAGATACCTATGATAAACTCAATCAAAATAAGCCTGCCTTTTTATTTAGTCTGCAGAAACCATTTCCACATGAATGCATACATTCCAGAAATATTCCTGTTGTTCAGTTTCTTCAATAGATCTCATAATTGCAGTAAGTTATAGTAATGTGAAAGTTTCTCTTAATTTAACTGGCCAGGTTTGTTTCTCTTGTGATTCTTGTTGTTTCCACTGCTAAACAAACGCCAGTCTGATGACAGTAATTAATTATTTGTAATTCTTTAGGTATAATTCATACACAATTAAGCAACCCTTTCCTCTGGGAGGGTTTAGGTTTTAAGTAAGGGTTTTGTGGGATGCCTGTACTAAGAAATAACTTCTGTTTAAATGGATTTTAGAGTGATGGAGCGTATATGTTAATTATAATTTTGATTCGCTCCTCTAGCTAATATTTTATGATGTTTTATGTATGATATTTTATGATGTACACCGCCCAGAGCCCCTTCGGGATGGGGGCAGTATATTAAGTTAAATAAATAAACAAACAAATAACAACAACAACAACAACAACAACAACGTTTCAAGAGTTGAAAGGGACTATTTCCCCTAATCCCTTCAAAAGTATTCCTAGTCTTCATTTCCCTAGTCCTCGTTTCAACAGGGGAGACTGATCTATAAATTGAACAAATAAAATAAGTATCATAGAAACCGTATTCCAAAATGTCTGTGCTTTAATGTGTAACTTACATAACCACTATGGGGGTTGCTAATAACAGTCATCTAGATGTTTGCAGGAAGCCTTCAAGCTTGACATGAAGAGAAGAGATCCCATAGTTACTACATATTTAGTTGCTGTGGGAGGAGGGAGAATCATGGCACTGTGCTATGTATGACCTTTCTGGGTGGTGTGGTGGGCAAGAACATTTTCTGGAGAATAAATAAGTGTGATTTGTTCATGACCAGATTAGAAAGAAAGGAAGCTGCTTGTCTGTATTATACTAGCCACCCTATTGCTGCAGCGGGACTCATATATGCATTGGGGAGCAGGTGAAAAAGACCAAATCCAACAAAAACACAGATATTAAGCTGAAGATTCATTTTTCTTAATCCCCAGAGTTTGATACCTATGAACTGATCACAGCTGACTATGTTTGTAACTAAGACGTTGCATATTTCTTCATAAACAGAAGCCAGCAACATTAAATGTGTCTTTTGTGTATATATATATTTAAAAACTTTTTTTGAGACATATTGTGCATTACAAATCCCTGGACCGAACTCACATTCCCTTTAGTCACTCAGCAGCTGCGGGGAACGGCTTCTAAGGGGGGGGAAAGGAGAGGCCCGGGGGTCTTGGAAGGGCACTGTAGGAAGGAAGGAAGAGCTCTTGCCCCCCCCCCCCCCCCCAACTGGTTTCCTATGTGAAAATCATGCTGGGGCAATTATTTGCCATTTTTGCTGCTCCGTGTGCACAGACACAATACAAGGAGCAACAAAATTGACAAAATCACTCCCCGGCATGATTTTCATGCAGGGAAATGGCTTGTAGTGGGGGTGAAGCAGGAGCCTTTCCTCCTTCCACAGCTTTGTTCTGAGCCTGTCTGGGCTCTCTCTTTCTTTTACAAAAGGAGTAGTTCCTCACAACTTCTGTCTGGCTGTGGTAGACAAGAGTTAGGAACCCAAACGGAACTCTTCAAAAATTGTAATATCCAGTTGTGCTATTGAAGTAGGCCTAGAGGTTTAGTCCAGTCAGCTTTTTTGCTTGTTCTTCCTCAATTCTCCTCCTCCTCCTCCTCCTCCTCCTCCTTACTAATCCCGTTCTTCGTGACTTTTCTCCATGATTCCCACCATGCAATGGGGACAGGGGGGTCAAATGACCCTGGGTGGAATGGTGGGGGGAGGTGAAAAATTGCCCCCCCCCTCCTCCCGCTTGCTGACCCTGCTCGGAAGAGCTGGGTCAGGGCAGGGGAGGTGCCTCAAGACAGAGCCGGCCTGCTCTGTCTTTAGGCGTCTGTGGGCCTGGGGAGGACAGGAGGTGAGCTGCAGGAGGCCAGGGGGGCGGCCTGCCACTGCGGTGCCTGTCTGAGCTGCCCCCAAGTGGATTGAAATTGCATTATTCTGCATGTGCGAAAGTGCCCAAGTCTGACACTAACTATTCACTGTCCTATACTGTATGATTACATCTCTCTCTGTGTGTGTATTCTGTAATCCTCCTTGAGTCTCAGAGAGGAAATAAGATAAATAAATTTAAAGATTCTAACTTTATCCAGCCTTTTTATTTGCTCCTCAGTTTTCCCATACAGAGTAATAATCCAAGACATTTTTTCTTAAAACCAGGAACAAATAATACTGATCAACCTTTTAAAGTTATCTCAAATTATCATACAATGGAAGTTCTTTTTTTCTAGTTTTTGCATACAGTTGAGTTGTAGAAATTTACCCTATCAATGGAAGGAATTAGGAAAAAATTACACCAACAGATGAGGAACTGGTATATATTTTGTGTTGTATAGAGTAGCTGGATCACAGATCTAACCTGTCTAGCAGTGTGTTCATTACAGCGTTCTGCAATATTTTTTAATCTGTTCTGTCCTGAAATTTATGTAAATGCTCATTCTGTTTCATTTGTGCCCAAACTTTCTCTCAGGGACTGCCCCACCTTTAAAATCCCTTGCCCACATAGCTGCTATCACATAATCAGTATTGTCAGGGTCTTTGTCTGTTTCAGAGCTCTTAAAGTGTCCCACTGTGCGGCTTTTGAGTCATAAATTATTATATTAGTTGCTCGTCATATGCCAAGCTAGTCACTTAATATAAAACCATTAACACACAAAAGTAACTTGGAGCAGGCTTTTGTCTTCAAGCTGATGATTAAAGGATAAAAATCAGTGCTCATCGTGTCGCTTATATTAAACATCATTAATCATATCAGCCATACCTACAGTACTTGTCAGCAAGACATGTGGCTGTGTTGTTTCAAGTTGCAAATAAAAATAATAAATGGCTGAAATATAACCTTTTGCAGGGAAAGTTGTCCTTTTTTTTGGGTTCACTTTAGCAGACATGTCACCCTGTAATATTTAAGGAACACAGTCATTCTTATAGTGAGGTCTTGTTGGCAGTCTGCCAGGAGGCGAGGGAATACATTGCCAGATGCATCATATTCCTCCCCGCCAAAAGAAAAACATCTATCTGAAACTGATTTGAAATTAAAATAAAATTTTAAAGAACTAAATGGAACAGTCCAGAATGGTACCTTTATCTTATATTCTAATAGTGAAGTCAGCCAAATCTGAGGGTACTTAAATCAGGTTACTGGAGCCATGAATGGGTAAAACAGATCTTTCTACAAATCTGAACAACATCCATATTTGCAATGGGGAAAAAATCTGAAATCTAAAATAATATGTTGTGTGGCAGCTTAGGAACCCCACCAAAATGTTGAAAGGAGTTCTTGTAACTTTAACAGATGGATTCCTTTAGTGGCCTTTGCTAGGCATTCCAAGTCTTTGTTTTTGTGAGTAAAAGGCCAGGCGAGAGGGGGCAGAGTCCTTTCCAGGGAACACTAATCGAAGCCAGACCTGACAGCAACCACTGAGTGATTGATACCACCTGATCTGCATGACTTCCCTAGGTCTGGCTGCTTGCTTTCTTCAACATTAGCCAGCCTATGAAAGCCAGTATGGTGTAGCAGTTAGAACATCAAAGCAAGGTCTGGGAGACTCAGGTTTGGATCCCCATCTTATTGTGGAAGCTCATGGTGTGATTTGGGACCAGTCACATACCTACATCCTAACCTAAATCACAAGTTTGTTGTGAGGGGGGGGAGGGGAAGAGGAGAATAATGTAAGCTGATCTGGACCCTACTGTGAAACAAATAATAAATATAACTGAAAGTAGGAGGCAGATAAAAGGTAGCTTGGTCTCCAGGCTCTAGATCCATGGTGGCGAACCTTTGGCACTCCAGATGTTATGGACTACAATTCCCATCAGCACCTGCCAGCATGGCCAATTGGCAGGGGCTGATGGAAATTGTAGTCCATAACATCTGGAGTGCCAAAGGTTCGCCACCACTGCCCTAGATTATGCTTGTCATTGACCTCTGTTTCCGCTCTATTCTGTCCACATCCTTTTTGAAGTGAGATCTCCAGAATGGTACACGGTACTCCAGGTGCATCCTGACCAGTGCAGTATACACAGGACTATGACACCTTGCAGTTTGGATGTTGTGCCCCTGTTGATACGCCCCAAGAACACATTAGACTTTTTTACCACTGCATCACATTCACTGCTCATATTTCAGCTTACAGTCCCCCCCATATCCCTAGATCTTGTTCACACACACTGCTACTCAGTAGTGTATTCCCCATCAATTGTGCTTGCTTCTCATTTTTATAACCCAGATGTAGAACTCCGCACTTGCCCTTTCAACTGGCATCTGCCCACTTTTCCAATGTGCCCAATTAATTCTGTCTTTATCTTCAGAGATGTTTGCTACTCTTCTCAATTCAGTGTCATTTGCAAATGTGATGAGTGATTTCTCCACTCCCTCACCCAGATCATTTATAAAAATATTGAAAAGTGCCAGGCCTAGAACCAAGCCCTGTAACAACCCACTGAACACCTCCATCCAAATCTAATGAAATACGATTGCACTCTAATCTGGAGAACTGGGTTTGATTCCCCGCTCAGCCACTTGAGCTGTGGAGGCTTATCTGGGGAACCAGATTAGCTTGTGCACTCCAACACATGCCAGCTGGGCTAGTCATAGTTCTTTGAAGCTCTCTCAGTCCCACCCACCTCACAGGCTGTTTGTTGTGGGGGTGGGTGAGGGAAAGGAGATTGTAAGCCCCTTGCAGGAGAGAAAGGGGGGATATAAATCCAAACCACTACTATGACTACTTTCGCTGCTGTGGCTGCTGCTGCTGCTGTTGTTCTCCAACCAGGTCCCTATTCACCTAACTATCCTTGACTCTAGTCTGCAGAGGTCTAGCTTACCTATTAGAACATTGTATGAGACCCTATCAAAAGCTTTACAGAAATCCAGGTAAACGATATCAACAATGTTCCCAAGATCCAATATAACTCATTACTCTATCAAAGAAGAAGTTAGTCTGGCAAAGTCTGTTAAGAATACATTCTTGCTAGCTTCCCTGGATCTCCAAGTTATGTTTCAGATGCTCATAGATTCAAAATGGTGTTTCTTTCTATGAACAACAGGTAGCTTTTGCTAAATTGCAAGTGTATGCTTTATTCAATACAAGGTGTCTATATTGAGTTTTAATATGTACAAATCAATTAAATGTTATTGACAAAATAATCACCTAAATAATTTAATTGCTGGATAGCTCTGATTACAATTCAATTGTTCTAGAAGAAGGTAATGAGCCCAAGATTCTCAAAAATTTGGACACACTGCAAAAATACTACAACAGATTCATTGTCTTTCAGCTACTCCTTTAGAAGGTCAAATAACATGTATAGTAAATAAATGCTATCCCCTTTCTCATGAAAAGATGACAGAAAGATGTGAATCAAACCACCACATCTTCCTGTCCCCGCTCCAGATACTCCATTAAGATTAAAGAAACTTTCTTGTGCACTGGTTTCATCAAAACCATTATTGTCTGCATTGGAAAACATAGCACTTTGATTTTAAAAAGCATTTTATTGCTCTAGACGGCTATTAGCAACACTTTAGCTTCTCTAGAGTTGCGCCCGCCATTTTGTTTCCCACAGAAGCACAGAGCCTGCAAAATGGCTGGTGCAACTGTAGAAAAGTGACAGTGTTGCTAATAGTTGTCCCAAGCAATAAAAAATATTTTTTAATGCAAGTGCTATATTTACCAGTGCAGACAGTAATAGTTTTGACGAAACTGGTGCATAAGCAAGACTCTTTAATCAGTGGCGTAGGAGGTTAAGAGCTCATGTATCTAATCTGGAGGAACCGGGTTTGCATTCTGATCTGAAGGAACCGGGTTTGCATTCTGATCTGAAGGAACCGGGTTTGATTCCCCGCACTGCCGGCTGAGCTGTGGAGGCTTATCTGGGGAATTCAGATTAGCCTGTACACTCCCACACACGCCAGCTGGGTGACCTTGGGCTAGTCACAGCTTCTCGGAGCTCTCTCAGCCCCACCTACCTCACAGGGTGTTTGTTGTGAGGGGGGAAGGGCAAGGAGATTGTAAGCCCCTTTGAGTCTCCTGCAGGAGAGAAAGGGGGGATATAAATCCAAACTCTTCTTAAAAGAGAATCTGCACTCCTTTACAATGTGGTTGTGTGCTGCTGACTGAATTGCCATCTTTTCATGAGAAAGGGGATAGTAAATATTTTTTAACATATGGAGCAATTCTTAGGGGGAAGGAAAGCAGTAACTGAAGAAGATACTCAAATTTCAGTGGTGGTTTTACACTCTCTTTTCATATCTTTGTTTTGAACTGTGATGTCTATGGTGACTTGTTCATCCTACTAAGCAAGGGGTCTGCAACCTGCGGCTCTCCAGATGTTCATGGACTACAATTCCCATCAGCCCCTGCCAATCTGATGTGAACAAAATTGCCCGTGGTGGCAGGGGCTGATGGGAATAGTAGTCCATGAACATCTGGAGAGCCGCAGGTTGCAGACCCCTGTGCTAAGCAAACCAGTTGAAAGACTGCTGGGAGTATTACAAAATTCCCAAGACACAAATTGGTTTCAGGACCTGAGAGGCCAAACTTGCCTCATTTTGTTCTTACGTGAGGGAAGGAAGTGGTCTACAAAATGCTTGTTGGCAGCTAGGCCAATATGTTAAATAGTGCATCTTCAGCAATCACTAGATGCCTGTTTAGGAATCCATAATCCCTCACTTCACCCTTTGGTTGGCTTGAAATCATAGCAAGTTCTTTCCTAAATCACTTGTTATGTTTTCCAGCTAAGCAAAGAGAGATTTTCTCGCTTTGCACCCTCAAGCAAGGGTGAGTTCAGTCCTTCACTTCTGTAGCATATGTCTGTATCTCTTTTTCGCTCCCGTTTGCTATGCTGGGTAAATCTCTCAAAGGAATTAAATCTCTCAGAGGAAAGGAAGTTAATCTCATTTGAGTTCTGTGGGGGATTATTTTACTTTTCTCAAGATGAACTCCTTTTCTCTCCCTCTCTTTTCTTTCCTGAGGTAATTTTGTTTCTTTTATTATGTGAGAGCCTGGGGGATGGTGTCTGTAAGCAGTTCTGGCCATTTGAACTAGAAGGGATCAGTACAGTCCCTAGGTGAATTGTAGTATGTAGAACGGATAAATCAGAGCCCTCCATGTCTCCCAAATCCTAATCCAATAGAGCTGTAGCCAACACTGGCGGGGACTGCAAAACAAAATGGCAGTATTTTTGTATGTATGCACACACATACATCTCACCCCTTTGGTTCTTACTTTATATACTGAACAGTTTGGAACTTCCTTCCCAAATTCTGATGATTTTAAATGTTTATGGAACTTAACACCGTCCTCTTTCCAACTTGCCTTGGATAGGGTCATCCTCTGCTTAAAAGGTCAAGTGTGCTGCTTGGGGAGGCGGCAGGGTTCAGAGTCTCTCAGAGATCCAGAGTGGCCTGTGCCAACGCCATCTTTCATTCATTCATTCATTCATTCATTCATTCATTCATTCATTCATTCATTCATTCATTCTATTTTAGACCACCCTCCCCAGAAGGCTCAGGGAAATGTACAACATGTATTAATGCAATAAAAACTCATATAACACTAATTTACATTTCACAATTAAAACAACCAGTATGGCGACTTTACCCTCCCAACCCTAACCCCAACTCTGCCCATGGGAGGCCTAGATGACATGAGGGTCTGATGGTCATCCCGGCTGGCCAAAAGCCTGGCGGAACAGGTCCGTTTTGCAGGCCCTGCGGAAACTTTGAAGGTCCTGCAGGGCCCTGGTCTCCTTAGGGAGCCTGTTCCACCAGGTATGGGCCAGGGTGGTAAAAACCCTGGCCCTCGTAGAGGCCAGCCGGATCTTTTTTGGGCCAGGGATTTCTAGCAGGCGCTCCTCCGAAGAACGGAGGGCCCTAACGGGGCAATACGGGGAGATGCGGTCCCTCAGATAATAAGAATAAAAACTGTTGACACCTGTGATATATTTAAAAAGTTGCAACATTTATGTCAAAATATTAACCAGTGCCTAGTTTTGAGGTATCCTTTGAGCGCTGAGGCCAAAGCCAAATTGTGCTTCTTCCATACGCTCAAGAAGGAACTTTGGACTCAGCACTGTTCCTGAATTCCCAGATTTTAATTGAAGGCCTACAGTGTTTTTTGTTGGTTTCATCTGGAATGCCATCTGTGTCATATACTGGAAGATTCAGGCTGCATTTCAGACCTCACAAACCTTTGTTGTGAAGGGCACAAACCTGGTAGAATTGCTTCTTCCCCTGGTCCTAAACTAACTTCCACCCCTTTTAATTCCCCATTGAGGGTGCCCTCATTAATTGAGGTTACTTTTCTTCCCAGTAACTGATGTCCTTAAATATAATTGTGTTTCTTTATTTACTTTATAGTCTGCCTTTCTCACTGAGACTCAAGGCAGATCACATAGTGCAAAACAAAGTAATCAAATAGCATGAGATGAGCAATATAATAGGACCTGGTTTAAAAAAATTAGGAACAACACAAAAAAGGACCAGACATATGTCAAACAATATGTAAAATGGAATTACAAAAGCTGAAAACATGCAGTAAGATCTGGATAATACATACAACAAGTGGGTAGTATATAGCATAAAAAGTGACATTGACTACAGTCCTGTTTTGAATTATGGGAAAGAATCCTAGTTATTGGAAAACTAATTTCAGTTATTGAAAGTATGCCCAGTTGAACATCAGGGCCAACTAAGGATGTGATTTGTTTATTCAGTGCTGGAGATCCCTCACTCCCAGCAGCCATTGCCTACCAGATTGTGAGTGGCTGGGACAAGAAAAAACGTCTTTTAAAGCATCATCAGTGATGGCATGATATAACTTCCAGGAAAAACCCAGAAGTCGCATCAATCTTTTGTAAGAATTGCCAGAAACTCTGAGGTAAAACCTGAAAAGGTAAAACCATCAAGTTACTGGCAATCCCTAGAAAGGTATAACATCACTTCTGGGTGTTTTCTGGAAGTGATGTCACACTATGGCCAATACTACCCCTTAAAGTGCTCCTGGCATGGCACTAACTGGACTCCCTCCGATCACCAGGCAAGGCCTGACAACCCTGGGGCCAACAGGCATTAAACACATCCATCCTCAGTTTTGTGCCATTTTGAAAAACAGTTTTAGTAACGTATGATGTCAGTAAATAAGTACTATAAAGTGTGATGTCAACATATAAACACACAGCTGAAGGATGTTGTTCTGTTGAAAATTTGCCCCTGGTCTGCCTTCTGTTGTTTTCCAAAAAAAACATTAATAAAGTATCTGTTCACGTGGCCAACCAAATTACCACAGGATACTTAACAGGCTTTTGAGTTCCCCAGAACTCTGTGAGGTGGGATGTTTTGTATTAAAAAGAAAGAACACCTTTTTGTTTTTTCTCTCTCGAGAAATCCTGAAAATCTAGCCAGATGAACAGTTGTAGGGAACTAAGAAGAGAAGAAGAAGAGTTTGTATTTATATCCCCCTTTCTCTCCTGCAGGAGACTCAAAGGGGCTTACAATCTCCTTGGTCTCCTTCCCCTCACAACAAAACACCCCTGTGAAATTGTTAAGGTGGGATACATTCCCACACACGCCACATGGCTGGGCTTACCCTCGAAGAGCTGTGACTCAAGCCCAAGATCGCCATTTCAGCTGGCGCATGGTGTGGGAGTGTATACAGAGCTGGGATCTGAATTCCCCAGATAAGCCTCCACAGCTCAGGCGGCAAAGCGGGGAATCAAACCCGGTTCCTCCAGATCAGAATGCACCTGCTCTTAACCTCCTACGTCACTGCTGCTCTCTAATAAACGTGACTGGGCTTAATACAAAGACATCCCACTATTTTTTAAAAAAAATTCTCTGAATTAATACAGTTACCTGCAGTCTTACCTTGAAGCCTAAAGATGTTCAGGGTAGATTCTTTCAAGGTGAAATTTGCTGAACCATCTTCCAGCATAACAAAGCCCAAGTAGCTATAACTTGGTGGTGTTAAGTGTATTCCCCTGCCCCCTGGCTCATTCCCTACCCTTCAAATACTTAAAAAGTAAAACAAAAATTGAAATCTCTTTTACTTTCTTCTTCTTCTAGTGTACCAGTTGCAACAGGAAGCTCCTAATCCGAGAAGAATTACTTGCACATCAGAAGTGAGTACCATGAAACCTAAAAAGGAATACAGAATCTGTTGTTTTTGCTTATTTTCCCAGCTGGTTCTTCATCTCTGGAGAGGTTAAACTAGAATGTTCTTTCTGTGTTATTGTTTTCAACTTGTATGCATTATTCATCCACTTTATAGTGGTCTACTCATTCCAAGACTTTTTTTTTAGCTTCTGCAGTTGCTTTCTCCTAAGTTTTTAACCAAATAGTTCTATTTAGAAGAAAGAAAAGCACTAAAACCAGGTACATTCTTACCGCCCATCGAGCAGCCTGGTAGGGTGGGGGGAAGGGGAGGGGGGCTATTCTCCACCCCCCACGTGACCAGCTGGCGTGCCCCCAGGGACATGTGACCCCACATGTCCCCATGAGTGCTCCATCTCTGCTTGCTGCCCATGCCACTGTCTTTAGAGGTGAGATGGATGGCAACCACAGTCCAGGCTTTTGCAGCGCAGTAGTGGCAATTTGCGCGTTGAATGCTACTCCCCACGAGGCTGGCCTGGTACCTATGTTACTCCATCAGGCACCAGGCCAAAATGTTTGTTTACCTAGGCTTCTAATTAAAAGGTTGCTATTTTGTCACCATTTTAATAATGTTTTCGTCTGGTCACCGGCATTCATTTTAAATTGTGTTTTTATGGCCTGGTTGGTTGTTTTATGCTAGGTTTTAATTAAGAATTTTAAAATATTTTATTATGTTTTATTTTGCAAAAACACCTCAAGCAAGGTCCCGGAAGAGGTGTCTGGAAGAGGAAGAATGATATCTTGTTTATTTCTTGCATTCTACTGGACTTTTGAAGCCTTTTAATAAATTCATATTTAAAAATCTAGTAGCTTCATCATTTTAAAAGCAAATGCTTTTATCTGTACTATATCGAGTTGCTGGATCTTGTAGAAACATCCACTGCAATTCTGAATATACTACAGTGCTGGGTTTGACTTGTTATAGTGCTGCTAACAAACCACCGTTCATGCTTAACAGGCATTGAAAATGATTAAAGTTTTAAATTTTATTGCAACACTTTCATCGTCCACCCGAGGGAAGAGAAAATTAATCTTCCAAGTATGTTTGTCATTTTGACATAGTCTTAAATACCAGGGAGCATATTACTGTCATAGCCTTAATAGTTCATTCCGCTTAGATCACAAATAGGATTAATTTACTGAATGAAATAGGAATTTCTTTGTGCAGAAGTCTTTCAAATGCCAACTGCAATTCTTCCAAATATTGCCATAAACCTCTAGTGAGAAAAATAAAGTTCTAACGGGAGCAAACAGTTCATATTTTCATAGAAAATGCTGGTCCTTGCCAATTTTGATTTGGCAAGCATTTTAATAGTTATCTAGCTTTGATTCCTGAGTATGAATATAAAAATTGATCTGGAATAATTTCTAGGTTTGCTTTCCAGACTATTAATGAGTATCCCAGTTAGATGTTCTTTTTTATGATGATCACATTGTATTCAAAAGAAAATGCCCCCTTTTCTCAGTGTAGCCCTGATACTTGAGATTTTAATAAATTTCAACACTTCTTTTTATCAGACTGACCCAAATGATACACAGTTGACCGGATCCATCTAAATCTGTGTCCAAGTATAGAAACAGACTTTTCTATGTGTACATAGCCTTTAACATGGAGGAAGCGAAACTGCTCTAATGGTGTTGATGGTGCTGGCAGCCTAACCTGAGTACATTCCACAGCCCGGCGTATGGCCAGCTTCATCGGCGAGACTTTATCTCTGCGCTGAGATGAGGTCTCCGCTCCCATGTGGGAAGCCGGAGGGGATGGATGATAGAGTTATAACCTGTGCTTCTGGCGGAAGTGTTATCCTACACCGCGTGTACTTGAGTTTAAGATGTCTGAATAAACCAGTCTTTTTTTCACCAAAGAGCCTTTTATTTCTGCTTTCTATGGAATTCTTTACATTGCAGGAATCTAATTCATCTACATCCCTAGTGCAGTGGACCCTCTGGTGTCTCGCATGGAGAGGTTGGATGTTTCTGGGGAAGGAGCGAAGCTCTTTAAAGAGGGTTCGGACCTTTCCCTTCTGGATCTGGAGGAACCGGTGGAGAACTGGTCTCGCTATGACCTTCTTTCCGCCCTCGTGATCAGCACGAAGTCTTCCTTTTTACTCCGCTGAACGAGGGACGGACGTATCACCATGGTGACTACATGAGTCGCTTGGGGCTGTCTATGGATCGTTTTCCCCGTGGATCGGATCTCTACCCGCTGCATGGATTACAAACCTCAGATGCAACCTGTCATGGAGGAGACGGCCTGACCACCTTTCATGGCAAACTCCAGGAGTCCATTGAATCCATTCCTGACTCGTGATTTTGGTGATGCTCCTAAGGAACCACCGCGGCACAGCACTGGGGCCCCGTCCGGCGACACTGGGATCAAACTCTGAATTGGGAGGTATCCGCATCGCTCTCCGATCGGGACCCCTGGATCCCGGTCAGCGGTTGCACCTGAGGTGTCTCCGGGAGCCACCGGTGGCTACTGTGTTCTCATGTCTCGCCTAAAGACGCACGGCGAGTCCGGCGAAAGCCTGCACTTCAGCCGATTCGTTCCTCTCCCATCGAAAGAGAGCTGATGATGAAGTACCGACTGGCGATGCCCAAGAAGCATGGACCAGAACGCCAGCTATGGAGGAGGAACGGGCACAGCTGCAGCAAGAGCTAAAAACCCGCAGAGGGACCGGAACAGTAACGGCAAAGAAGTCCAACTCGAAGTTGACCGTACAAAGATGCGCCCAACGACAATATGCGAGAATCTGTCAGTCCATGATAAGGTCCTGAACGCTTCCAAACTGGATTTACAGCGGCAACGCGAAGCTGCTTCAGGCCTTGCGCACGCAAAGTGAGCTTTTACTGCAGCCATTAAACGTGGATCTAACTGGCTAAATTGAACGAAAGCAGCTCTGCATAGCGCATCTTGTGATGCATTGATCCGCAAGGAGAGAGCTGGTTGCCTGGAGAGGGAACTGAGGAAGAAGCAGACCAGGAAGCCTCTAAGTTGAGTCTACGCTGTCACTGATACTGCCGCGCCAGAGGGGCAACGTTGCCAAACTCTGCCAATTTCCGCGACCAGCTCCCACCGGAACGCCAGCGCACCGCATTAATACCGCCACCGCATCCCGCCCTGCAACCGCTGCCCGCCTAACCTGCTCAACCTGGCGATTCACTGCAGGTTAAGAGCCGTGGAAAGGTTAGCTACAGGCCCTCGACATACCTGCCCGCTTTGATGGGACCGGCCTAAACTCCCCCCCTACTTCATCTTACAACTCGATGCCCACATGGAGGACTATGATGATTTATACCGGCCTGAGCGCTAAAATACGGGACATCGCTCAGTCCTGGATGGGCAGCAGCCGAATGGCCAGGACTCTTTGATTTGCAGATGAAGACTCTCGCGACGGTGCCCGTGATTCTCCAAGCCTTAAGAGCTGCCCAAGATCCGGGCGCCGAAAATGAAGCTATCCGCATCTATCAAACTATCCAGCAGGGTAACCGCCATGGCAGAATTTGCTCCGCGGAATTTCAGGCGCGGCTGCTCGACTCTCCTGAGGCCTGAACGCATGAAATGCTTAATACTTCGGATGCTGTTGACGCAGCTGCGCGGAAACGGTGTTTTAATTCGGTTCTCGCCAGACTATTGCTGATTGATCCAGTTAATCCCAAGTGGCGCTCTCTCGCTTTGAATACGCTGCCGGAGGCCGCCTACACGCCCAAACTCCGCCACTGCGCTCTTCACCGGCTGCCCAGCCAGCCTCTACCGACCAATTCTCTGAGCCACCGCCGACTGGGATTGTGTCTTTACTTCCGCGGAGGACTGGTAGGTCATCTAGCCACCACCTGTCCAAGAAACAAACCAACCGCTTCCAGCCACGCACCCCATCTGCCAAGCCACCACGAATCGGGGTCACGCCTCGACGGCTCCATTCAGGTCATCGGCTTACCCTGAGGAGGGGAAGCAGCGTTTGCCTTTCTTTCAGCCCCCATGGACATGGGTCCGGAATTCCCCTGACGCCGGGTGAGTGAAGGCAGCCCCATTACCGTCCAAGCGCTTTCTGGCCAACCCGCTTAAGCATACCAAGATATAGCCTCGCCCTTAGGGATTCTGGCTGCCCATTGCTTAATGCGCACCCCAGGCGGTAAGTGAGAGCTAGGTTCGACCAAATTCCTGGCTAAGCTCCATACCATTCACACTAAATGGACGCAGCCCTCTCGAACGGTAAGGACCGCCCAGTTCAAACACAACCGTTCTCTCCTCATGCTCACCATTGGGAGAAAAAAATTAGTTTATGGCCAGTGGCCGCAAACACTCCATAGTTCTAAGTAATGCCTTGTTATTGTTACATGAACCAAAAGTTCATTTGGAAAGAAAGGATCTGTGAATTCACTGACCTCCTGGGCGGTGAACACATGAATTGGGGGAAAAAAACCTTAACTTCTCCTGACACCCTCCCCTGGCTTCATCAGCCATTGTTCCCCAATTCTATTGGTATCCCAATCAGCGTACTAAGATCTAGCCAGAGTTTTTCTTTGTGAGCAAGAATGCGATCAGTTGCCACCCCATAGAGACACTGACTGCAAAATCAAGTATACAGCCGGGCTTAATCCGCCCAAAGGTAGAATCTACCGTGATGAGTCCCAATGAGGAGAAGGAACCGCGTTCTGGACAAGAACCTTCGGGCCAAGGGTTCATAATACGGGCGGGCTACCAAACAATACACACGCTGCTCCCGCTTTTGTTTGTAAAGAAAGATGGGTCTTTACGCTTTGCACAGATTATCGAGGTCTCAATGCAGTCTCCTTGTCCAATAAATACCCTTTGCCTTGATTAAAGGACCTTTAAGACGCATTGGGCAAAGGGCGATCTTTACTTCAAATTAGACTTGAGAGAAGCTTACTACAGGTCAGAAATTGCTGAAGGCCAAGGAACACTTGACTGCTAACACAAAGCACAGTTTGAATACTTAATAATGCCATTCGGTTAAGTGGGCCCCCGGGCTTTTATGGCCCTTATCAACGGTTTCCATGATTTATTGTACAAGGAGTTGTAGAGTACTTAGATGACGCTTTAATTTATTCACAAAACCATGGAAGAGCATGAAGCATTGGTTCGAAGTATTAAAACGCTTTGCTCAACAACTCTCTCTTTGCCAAACTCTCCAAATGCTGTTTCCACCAGACCTCTATTGACTATTTGTTACCGGATCTCACAGGGCTTAAAATGGATCCTGCTAAAATTGACGCTGGTCCCTCCAATGGCTCAGTCTTCCCCACCAACCTAAAGAACTCCAATCTTTCCTGGGTTTTGCTAATTTCTACCGACTTCATACCCCACCCGCTGAACTGACTCTCCCTCTCATTATGACCTCTACGACCAAGGGCAAAGATCCACTGCCCGCCATTCACCCCTTTCCTGGTCTGAAGAATGTCAAACAGCCTTTCAGCTCTTAAAGTCTGCTTTTACCAATCAACCCATCCTAAAAGCAATTCTGACCCAGATCTCCCGCTTGTGGTTCACTGGATGCCTCGACAAAGCAGCACCGGGGCAAGCCCTGCTGCAGAAAAAATAAAGATGGTAGGCTGGTTCCGCGCTATTTATCAAAGAAATTCTCCGTGCTGAACTCAACTGGACTGTGGGATAAAGAGACTGGGCGCTATCAAAGTAGCATCTCTCCACTTACCACTGGCTGGAGGGGCTAAACACCTTTCAGGTTTGGTCGGATCACAAAAAACCTGGTCATTTTTCCACCCCCCCTCAAGATGTCCGCAAAACAACTCCGGCAGCCCATTTTCTCGCTTTCACAGTCCATTTTTCCCCGGAAACTAATAACTGGCTGGATGCTTCCGCCACCGGGAGGTGGAGCTGCCCACGGTGACATTCCACGCGACTGTTCTCCTCCAGTTGGGGCTGGCTGTCACCCGATCTCAGACGCCCACTCTCCTTCACCACCCATTCCCATTCCCAGTCGCCTCCTTTCTGCGGAACTCGAGAGGCGGCTGTACCAGCCTCCAGCGAGGGAAGGTGGATTCAATTGGCGCTTTGGAGAATGGAGTTTGGGCGGAGGGGGGAGGTTACCGCCTCCCCCCCTCCGCTAGCAGATTCTTGAAGTTCGCCACGATGCCCGGCCAAGGCTGGACATTTTGGCTTTCTGAAAACTCTTCTGCATTTGGCCCGCCACAGTTCTGGTGGCGTACGCGCAAGGACATTGAGGCGAGTATTAAAGGTTGCCTTGGTTCGCAGAAGCCAAAACATTCCGAAAGCCCTCCCATGGGCTGTTGAAACTCTCCCCGTGGCCTCTGGGAAGTCATCTCCATGGGATTTTATTACGATTTACCGAAAGTCATGGCAACACCGCTCTTATGGGTAGTGGTGGATCATTTTCTTAAACAAGCCCATTTTATTCCATGTGCTTCCATCCCTCCGCTTCCTAAGTTAGCACGCTGTTCATTCAACATCATGTTTACCGCCTACACCACTTCTGGCAGGGTCTCCGTAATCGCTGCCCCAATTCATTTTCAAAGTTCTGAAGGCTTTTAGGTTGTTAATGTCAAGCGTCGCCAAATTTCTACCACGCTCAGCGACGGTGAGTCGGAGAGAACAAACAGAACTCCTAGAGCAGTATTTACGCTTTGTTACACCAACTACCACCAAAGCATAATTGGTGCGAAGCCTATTCCGCTTATGAGCACTTCATAACAATGCGGTTCATATAGCAGTACAAAGAAAACTCCCTTTGAAATTGTGTCTGGTCGCCCTTCCCATACCGCAGAACTACCCATGACAGCATTGATCCTCCAGAGTTTCAACAATGGATTTCATCCCTAGTCTAGGTGCGGAATCGAATCCAGACCCGCCTTTACAACAGGCTAAAGACTCCTGCAAAGCTGTACGTGACAAGCACCGCCTGATTTCCTCTGCGCAGTGGGCTTTGGGTGCATTTGTCTACCAAAAATCTCAGAGACGGCATAACAATTTTCCAAACTAGGTAAAGATTCGTGGGATCTTTTCAGATTACTAAAGTACTAATATGTCACTGCCCGATTGATTTATTTTAACTCTTAGTAACATTCATCCTGTCTTCCATTCCAGTTTACTCAAGGAGGCTCCCGCCCGATGCCTTGCACGACTCTGGAGAGACTTCCCCACCAACTATTATTGATGGCCACAAGCACTAAATTGACGCCTTATCCCCTGGACTCTCGCTTAATCAGCAGAACGCTTTGTAATATTTAGTCTCTTGGTGGATATTCCTCTTGGGTATAATCAATGGGTTTATTCCAAAATATTGATGCTCTCTACCCTTATTTCTGCTTTCCACTGCTTTCCCAAGATAAACCTGGGGAGGGGTCTTCTTTTAAGGGAGGCAGAGTGTAAAGGTTTCAATGGTGTTGATGGGAAGGCAGCCAACCTTGAGTACATTCCACAGCCCGCGATGGGCCAGTTTCATCGGGCGGAGACTTTATCTCTGCGCTGAGATGAGGTCTCCGCTCCCATGGGAAGCCGGGAGGGGGATGGGATGGATAGAGTTATAACCTGTGCTTCTGGCGGGAAGTGTCATTCCTGCCACTGCGTGTACTTGAGCTTTCTAAGATGTCTGAATAAACGGTCTTTTTCACCAAAGAGCCTTTTATTTCTGCTTCTATGGAATTCCTTACAGAAACACTGCACATTGAGATAGGAAAATGGCTAAACTAGCCCTAAGCAACCCCATGTTTGTTTGCTCCTCACCTCTTGTGACTTTGACTAGCTTGATGGTTCTCCTGATATCAGGAATGGAAGTGGTCCAGAGGGATCATCTTCATTTGAGGGAGTTACAGCAGCTTCTCCATCCATACCAACATTGAATCACCCTCAAGAGGGCCATATCTGTGATCGTTCCCAGGCATGTGAAGATCAGCCTATTGTGGTGGGCCAAGTAGCAGCCCCTAAACCAGGGGAAGACCTTCTGGATTTTGTCCACCAAGCAGTTGTTCACGGACATGTCTCTCTGGCTGGGAGGCCACCCTAGAGGAGCCATTAGTTCAAGGCACCTGGTCTCTGGTGGAATCTTGTCTTCCTGTCAGCTGTTCAGAGCTCAGAATGATCTACCGAGCTCTCCTGCACTTTAAGCATCATCTGTTAGGCTCCCATGTCCTTGTCAGGACGGACAACATGGCCTTCAAAGTCTACCTGAACATACAGGGTGGCTTGAGATCCTCAGCTCTTCACCGAGAGGTGCACAAGGCTTTGGTCTGGGCAGAGACACATGTTCTTTTCCTGAGGGCAGAACATATCAGGGGAACTGCCAACCCCCAGGCTGACTGGTTGAGTTGACCGCTTTTGCACTCAGGGGAGTGGCGCCTCCACAAGGAGGTCTACCATTGGATAACAGAGCATCTGGGAGTTCCAATCTTGGACCTATTTGCATCCCACCTGAATTAGCAAACTGCCAAGTTCTACTCCCGCTTTTTCCACCAAGCAGCGGAAGCAACGAAGTGGCCTGCAGGGCGTCTCTATGCCTTTCCTCCATTTCCGGTTCTACCCAGACTTCTATGGAAGTCTTCTCTGTTGTTTTAATGTCAAGTTAGTGAGTGTCAAGTTGAGATTTACATTGGAGTCTCTGAAACTGGGGAAGAAGGGGTGGGGCCCAGCAACATCATGGAAGCAAGAATTTGATCCTGCCTCCCTGATTGGTCAGTGGGAAACACCCAGATGTCCTTTTCTATTCAAAGGAGAAGGATCCTTCATGGGTGAGTACCAATGGTCATTCTGTGCACAACTCTAACTGGAGAAGGAAATACTGCACATTGAGATAGAAAAATAGCTAAGCTAGCCCTAAGCAACTCCATGCTTGTTTGCTATTTGCCAGTTGAATTATAATTGTTATTATTGAGGTAAGCTGTATCTGGTAAAATAAGAAAAGGACACTAATGAGCAGTTAGTTAGGAGCTGTCTCTTCAGAGCAGTGCCTTACCCAGATGCCTGACAGTCCTCGAAATTAGAAGCTTATCCTACTTCGTTTAAGGCTGTTTCCTCAAGACAAGCCAGCGGCAGCGCATCCCACCAGCTTTAAAACTGATGCGCCGGTGGGGCATTGGGACTGCTCTCGCGACTGCAGTCCCGCTTGCGCAGGGCAGCCCTGATGCCATCGCTGCCCGCAGGGACGGCTCTGCACGGAGCCGCCCAGGGTGTGTGCAAGGGACTTATCTTGCTGTCCTATTCAGCTCCGGGCAGCTGCAAAGACACGCCCACGCTGTCCTCTGACCCCTGGGGGTCAGAGGGCAGCGTGGGCTTGTCTTTGCAAGCTCCCAGAGCTGAACAGGACAGCAAGGGAAGTCCCTTGCACACACCAGAGGGGCCGAAAGTGGCGCCCTCACGGCGGTGCGGTTCGCACCGCACCGGCCCAAAGGCACCGCTTTGCAAAAACCTCGCTTGTTGAGCGAGGTTTAAAGCGGCACCTTTGCACCACTCTGGGGTGGCCAGGACTGCACTGCTGCAATGCAGCAGCACCTCATGTGTGAACAGCACCCTGGGGATGGTGTTTTTTCCGTCCCTAGGGCGCTGTTATTTGGCCGTGCGGAAACGGCCTCAGACTGGTGAAGATTATCTTAACCTTAGAATTAAGCTAATGAAATATTACTTGAATAGCTGAACTATGTAATCCTTGCTATGTTTGTAGATGCAAAGAGTACAAGAGAGGAGTTGTGGAGAAAATATTACACAAAATTAGAGCACAGACAGCTGGGGGTGGCCTGCTGGTTTTTGGTGTATGACAAACATCTGTCTGAGCAAATAAAATATTTTTCTTAGGTTTCCTAACCTTTCTTCCTAGTTGATCTGCAATTCAATTTGGGCAACAAACCTTTAGATTTTCATGACAACATGCATAAACCCAATTCCTGGGAGGTAGTTTTGCCAGATCCCGCCATCCTGGGTGTCCGTCTTCCCTCAGAAGTAGCCATTTTTGTTAGCAGAATGAGGATTTTGCATGCAATGAAATGGAGCTAATAAATAATAAAATACTGGCTGCTGTGAGTTTTCTGGGCTGTGTGGCTGTGGCCTGGCAGTTTTAGCTCCTAGCTTTTCACCTACATCTATGGCTGGCATCTTCAGAGGCATGTCTTGGTAAGATGTGTTTCTCTCTGTGGCACAATGGGAAGCGTATGATGTAGTTGGGCATTGTTTTGTCCGCCTCTTGAGTTGCGAAGGTGAGGGGCATTTGCATATTTCCTGGCGGCGTTTATTTGCAAAATGAGGTATGGTGGTGGGAAGATGAGGGAAGGAGTTTGTTGCACCCCGTGGATTGTTGATTGGTGTTTGAAAAGTCCCCTGTTGTTGTTTTTTATTTTAGTGGTTTTTAGTACCAGTAACCAGGTTTTGTTGATTTTCAGACTCTCCCATTGCCTTCCGCTTTACCACGATAAAATAATGCGTTCAAACCACTTTCCACAACTATTTTGCAAATTGGATTTTTTACCCATTCGCACAGCTTCAAAAGAGCGGTGAAAGCAGTTTTGAAAGTGCACATTATTCTGCATCGGAATGAATACTCCTTTGAAACTGACTCTGTGTTTGTGGATTTCAATGGCTTCCTTGTGTAGTCTAAGGTCTGACATTGTAACTGTCAGAGTGTCAAGAATTTTTGTGTCATCAATCCAATCCAATTCAACAAAACACAGAGAGAAAAGCTTGGGAAAGCAGAACTTTATTTTATGCTTTGTTAGGAATTACATAGATATTGAAGCCTCAGATCAGGAAGCAATTAACTTTATGCTTATCCAGAAATTGCATTTATCTGTGGACGTGCCATGGGAGTCCTTCAAAAGTCCTGAGAATTTTAGCAAAGCAAACTTGGTCAAGATATCATTTGAGTTGCATATGTAGCTGCTCTATCTATAATATTAGTGTGTTTCCACAAATGGCACTTAAAATACTTTTTTAAAAAATCTGTATTGTTTGTGTATGTTGTCAAGATTATGAAAAGTGAAGACTGCCATTTTAAAATATTGCCTAATTTCAGCCAGGTTTTTTATTTTTAATTTGAATCAGGATAGCAGGCAGTGCACATACTGATGGAGGTTTTAATTGTGGGAAAAAACCTTTAAAATTAGGTTCAGACAAGTTTCCTCAGGTTAGTACTTTCATATATGATGCTTAAATTGCAGTTCTTTTCATGTGAATGGTAATGTGAATTGGGGCACCTTTACACTTTTTGTGCAGTAAACCTGATTGCTGCATGTGCAGTAGTGTTTCCAGAGATAAGCATATAAAGTATGGGGTACATTCATGCATCCTTGACCAACTGTGCAGACTCATCAAGAAACTCTAAAGGAGCAGCAGTGGTGTAGTAGTTAAGAGCAGGTGCACTCTAATCTGGGTTTGATTCCCCGCTTGGCCACTTGAGCTGTGGAGGCTTATCTGGTGAACCAGATTAGCTTGAACACTCCAACACATGCCAGCTGGGTGATCTTGGGCTAGTCACAGGTCTCTGGAGCTCTCTCAGCCCCACCCACCTCACAGTGTATTTGTTGTGGGTGGGGGTAGGGAAAGGATAATATAAGCCCCTTTGCATCCTCACTTCTTTTACAGGAGAGAAAAAGGCGGGACTCTATAAATTCAAAGCTTCCTTTCTTCTCTTCTCTCCTTCTTCTCTTAGCTCCTCTTCCTTCTTTCCTTCTCTTTCTCTTCTCTTCTTCACTTCTACTAACCTTTATATATTATTCTCTTCTTCTTAATTTTACTTTGGTGAGATGATGGGGGGGGGTCTTCTGTTTTAAGTCTACTTATTCTTAATGCTTCACTTTTTGATCTGTCTTTCAGTCTTTACCAACGCTTTCTCTGTGAGTTAGGAGTTAGGGAGATAGCAGCAGCTTCTCAAAATAATTGGATTACTTAGCTGTACAAGCAGCTGGGTTATATTGGGAAATGAAATCTAGCTCAAAAGTATTCTGGGACCATAATATGGAGAACTGGTCTGTTAACAAGCAGAAAAAATAAATATGCTTAACAGTCACCCTCAGCATTTCTTTATTTCATTTGGACTGAATCCTGGTATGTGTAAAGAAAACAGCAGAACACTGTTGGATAACACTGCAGTTAATGATGGTAGAATTCACTTTATCCACTGAATAAAGTGGATCACTGAAAGTAAACTCATCCCCTCAAAACAATTTGGCTGCAATTACATGATCTTTTTTCCTTTTTTTTTTGGAGTTAGTTGGTGAATCAATTATTCAATGCTCGTTCTGAATTCTGTACTCCTTGTATACTTGATGATTCGAAGAGTCCCCCCCTCCAAAGTATACTTGATGATTCGAAGAGTCCCCCCCCCCTCCAAAGTAAAAGAACAAAGAGAGAAATGCTTCAAATAAACAGGCGAGGGAGAACTGAGTGAGCTCAAAAAATGTCGCTGAGCAGAAAGTTCAGGGAAGCAAGGGAAATGTAGTCAATAGATCAAACAGCAACTGAAGCCGTTTTCAAAACATTTCAGCCAGAGAATCGTTTTAAACGGGGATTCATTTAAAACATTTTAAGGCTGGAAACAAAATATTTTGGGTTAAAAACAATGCGGAACTCCATGGAGGAAACATTTTACTTCTTGCCTGAAAACATTGTACAAGGTTTGGGCAGAAAGGGCCTTTCTAGTAACTAACCTTGAAGGCCTATGCCAGTGGTGGCGAACCTTTGGCACTCCAGATGTTATGGACTACAATTCCCATCAGCCCCTGCCAGCATGGCCAATTGACCATGCTGGCAGGGGCTGATGGGAATTGTAGTCCATAACATCTGGAGTGCCAAAGGTTCGCCACCACGGGCCTATGCTGTCTTCAGTGTTGGTTCTTCAGCTCCAGATTGGCCAGATATTTTTGGACTAGAGCATAGGTGTCAAAGTCGCGGCCCTCCAGATGTTATGGACTACAGTTCCCATCATCCCCTGCTAGCATCATGATGGGAACTGTAGTCCATAACATCTGGAGGGCCACAAGTTTGACACCTGTGGACTAGAGGGAGAACCAAGTGACAGAATTTCGAGGAACTGGCTTGCAAGACTGTCAAAGTTGGGGTAGAATTCGTTCTGCACACTTCCTTGGTGGTCTCCAGTCCCACCCAAGTACTAACCAAGGCTGACCCCTGCTTAGCTTCTGATATATGATGAGATCAGGTTAGCTTGGGCCATCCAGCATAGACAGAGAACTTTTTAAGCCTTAACAAATTATCACTTGTTTACTTGGCAGCCTCATTCTCTGAATACACCTGGGTACATCTCTAGGCCATTTGGAAAAAGCAGTGTTGTACTATGGTTAGCCATCTGGACAATGGTCACTCTCTTGGGTGATGCACACAATTATAATCTATAACATCTTAAGTAAATAAGCAACTGTAGGATATCTCTAAGATGTTCGAGTATGAATCCACCGATGATGGTTTTTTGTTTTATGGTGGTAACTTTACAGTGAAGCAAAGCTGGGCCTCAGACATAAGGACCAGAGTCTTCTCTACATGATGATTTTTTTAAAAAAGTGTTCATGAAAATAAAATAGTGATATCATTTGTCCCTTTCTATTAAAGTTTTCCACCATAGGATGAGGACTTTTCTCTTTTGGCAGGTGCACCTTGCTGATTCTCAGGGACCCTTCCTCTCATTTCCGTGTTTTGTTTTCATGTTTTTATATAATTATATCTGTTTTTGATCTTGTTCTTATTGTTAGCTGCCTTGGGGACCCTAAGCTGAGTAGAAAGGTAGCTTTAACATGTTGTGAATAAGACAAATAAAGTGATGTACAGTGTAATCCTAAACAGAGATGAGTTTAGAAAGGTGTAGCTCAGTTTTGAATTGAACTGTCAATGCCTAGGTTGTAACATAATCTTTTGCTTCCCCCAACCCCTTTTCAACCCAGATGCTCCCATCATTTGTTTGTTTGCATGACATACACATGTATAGGTTGCCCTTTGCTGTCAACACTGGGCATCTCACCAGGGATTTGAAATAATCTCAAGTGAAAAGAGATCAAGTGAACCAAGTGATTGAATTAATTAACACAGCAATCCCCCTTCTAACCGTATGATGAGTCTTCGTCTTAATGTGGCATTAATTACTCTCAAGCCTGAGTGAGCAGTATCCGCAAATGGTCTTGTCTCAGGTGGCCTGTTCGGAGGAGGCCAAGAAGCGATCGGATGTTTGCTGCCTGTTAAATTGAGGCCTGGAGGAGGAGGCTCATATGTGCAGCCATTGCCTGGTGTGAGTCTTCAAGTGTCAAAGCAGTGCTGAATGATCCTTCTGTGATGGTATCTAGTTTGGGGCGTTGTTTGTGGCCAATGATGCCCAGTCATCCACATGAATTGCTGTTGTTTTTCATCTCCTACCCAAGTTGTTTGCTGCAAAAAAGGATATTTTGTACTATTAGTACCACAATCTAATATTCCTCTCTGTTGGGTTATTATAATCTAGCGCAGCCATTCTCAGCCAGGGTTCCGTGGTGCCCAGGGATGCCGTGAGCATGTCCCAGGGGTACCACGGCAACACTACCGCCCCTCCCCCTCATTTTTGTGGTGTCTCCCACCGGCGCCAACAAGGACATGGAGCTGGCCCATGGGGCAAGGCCTGCCACAAGGTCAGCAGCCACCACCACCCCCAGTGCTTCTCTTCACCCTGGGAGGGGAAGGTGGGAGGTGTGGCTAGCAGGGGCAATGGGAGGGGAAGGTGGAGGGTGGCGGCAGGGGTACTGTGAGATATGACGAGTGAGATCAAGGGTACCCTGACCTCGAAAAGGTTCTAGCGCCTTGTAATGGGCTGAGTGATTTCAGGGAAATACTCATCTTCACAACTTTTTTTGACATTGCTTATTCATAATCCTGTTAAATACATGAGAACTGTGACAAGACAAGGTGTGGGAGATCTGTAATCTAAATCTGCTGTGCTTTTTTAAAAATATAAAAAGTCACAGAGAATCTCTAATAGAATCCAGTTTCTGGTGCATGTGGCAGAGAAAGTTAACCCTTGCTATTTGTTCTGTTTCCTGTTCATTCTACCCACCTCAGCCTGGAAAATGTCCCTCTTATCTTCACTCAGCCAGTCTGGCCATTTTGATCCATTCCACAGTAATATCAAAATTAGACTGCTACAATGCACTCTATCTGGGTCTGCAGTTGAAGCCAGCTTGGAGTCAAAGTTGGTGCAGAATATGATATCTTGGCCATTATCAGCAATCAGGCTGGGGTTACACATTGCAACCAATCTTAGTCACTCTGTTGTCTGCCCATCTGTTACAGGGTTCAGTTCAAGAGGTTGGGTCTTCATGACCGTAGACCCTCGTATAGGGGTTTGCATTTGGCAAAGCCAAAATAACTGTGGAAAGTCCTGCAAAACTATTTAAAGACATAACAGTTTGGGTAAGAAGTGGTAGATTATGGACTGTGGTAGATTATAGAAGAGGTAGTAGATTATGGACTGGCAGGCAGAAAAAAAAATACAGTGACATGTTAATCCCTGGAAAATTTCTAAACTCCTTTCCAGCTAATTAGAAGACACACTGCATAAAAATGAAAATTATTTCTGATTTATGCACACCGAGGTTTAATGGTTTTCCTATTTTCTTTTCCAACAGGTGGAAAACAGACCAAAATACTATGGACGAGAGTAAGTAGCTGTCCTGAGTAAAGAGAAGATATGCGTGGAATAAAATTACCAGAATTGTTGTTGCTATCATTTCTTTTGGTGGTAGAAAGTGCTGCGATGTTGCAGCCAACTTACAGTGACCCCATGAGGTTTTCAAGGCAAGACCAATTCGGGGGGTGGGGGTGGGGGGGGGGTCTGTCATTGCTTACCTTTGCATCACCACCTTAGTATTCCTTGGTAGTTCCACACCCAAATACTTGCCAAGGTTGACCCTACCTAGGTTCCAAGATATGACGAGATGGGCTAGTCTGGGGTTACTGTTCTTAGAAAGGGCTACTGACAGCTCTGGCTTGTCGGGAATTGAATTGTGGAAGTAGGGCAGGGGAGGATTAACTCTGCGTCCTCCAGCATCACTGCTCCAAGTCAGTTTGGACAGAACCACTCCTGCTTTGAAATAAAATTAGAATACTTTGCAAGGTCCAGTTACTTTGCTCATGTTTCCCCCTCACTAACAGCAAGGTGGGGGTTGGCAGAAACAGGGTCTTTTCTGTAGTAATCTAGGAGCAGCAGTGGCGTAGTGGTTAAGAGCAGGTGCATTCTAATCTGGAGGAACCGGGTTTGATTCCCCGCTCTGCCGCCTGAGCTGTGGAGGCTTATCTGGGGAATTCAGATTAGCCTGTACACTCCCACACACGCCAGCTGGGTGACCTTGGGCTAGTCACAGTTCTTCTGAGCTCTCTCAGCCCCACCTACCTCACAGGGTGTTTGTTGTGAGGGGGAAAGGGAAAGGAGTTTGTAAGCCCCTTTGAGTCTCTTACAGGAGAGAAAAGGAGGATATAAATCCAACTCTTCTTCTTCATCATCATTGCAATGCCAGATATTGCTCTATTAGCATGTTATTTCAGTCTTTTGCAACTATATTGTCTTTTCCACACACAAAAATCCAGTCCCAAATTATTGTAGCTGTACCATAATAATGAAATGTCTAATGAGGTACAGGTGCAGTAGGGGACTTTCGAACTGTGTTCCCACAGCTGTTTGTCCAGAGCCTAGCATTATGAGTTATAGGTGCTAAGTAAACAGGTTCTTTGGCCTGGATTAATGTAGGTTTGTGTAAATATATTTGGAGCTGTTTATTTATTTGTTTGTTCAAACATTTATGTTCCATCTTTCCTGGTAATTCAGAGTGGCTTCCAATAATAGAAGCATTTCTAGTTAAAGCCAAAATAATACAACAAACCCCAAATCTTTCCTTCCTGCCTGCCCTTAAAAGATGCATCCTATTCAATCCCCTCACAAAAGCCATAGCTAACAGACAGGCCTTTCAGTGCCTCCTGAAGATCTCCATGGAGGGAGTCACCTCATCTCCTCAAAGAGCCCATTCCATGGAGCAGGAACTACAATGGAAAAGGCCTGGGCCCTGATCGATGCCAGACAGGCCACTCAAAATATTGGGTTAGCCTACAAATGGCTATCTGAAGACATAGATGGTAGTGTGGTGAGAGCCAGTGTGGTGTAGTGGTTAAGAACAGGTGCACTCTAATCTGGAGAACCGGGTTTGATTCCCTGCTCTGCCACTTGAGCTGTGGAAGCTTATCTGGTGAACCAGATTAGCTTGTGCACTACAACACACGCCAGCGGGGTGACCTTGGGCTCATCACAGTTCTTCAGAGCTCTCTCAGCCCCACCTACCTCACAGGGTGTTTGTTGTTGGGGGGGGAGGGAAAGGAGATTGTAAGCCCCTTTGAGTCCCCTTACAGGAGGGAAAGGGGAGATATAAATTCTTCTTCTTCATTTAGTAAAGATTTTGCTTTGATTTTGATTTGTTTATTGGTTTATTTTATCTACTGCTCTCAGGCAATCTTGGTTTGTATTTTTTGTTGAGTATTTTACTTGTTTGGTTGTTCGAGTTTAATTGGTAAGAGGTTTTCTTTCTATTTTAGCTGTTGCTGCATGCCTCAGAAAGCATTGCTATGAAGCTAAATAGAAATCATTTAAACAAATACATTAAATAAATTCAAAATGTATATATTCACACACACCCCAAGCCTTGCATCGCACAAACGAATACGGCTTCAGGGTTGTCAGAGTTTGGTTTTACAGTTCAAAGGAATACCTCTGATACATACGTGGCAATTGAAACAGTAAAATACCTCCTGAAAACTATTTAGATGTTTCAGAGTATATAAACATTACTTAGTAGTAAAATGTGAAATCTGTGGAGAAAAAAATCAGGGACAACAAGACATTTCTTAAAAGAAAACTCTAACCAAAAATCTTTACAGCTCTTGGTAATAACGTTCCCAGTCAGTTTCACCAGCCATGGATTACTAATGCAAATGACCTTACATCCATGTAGGAGATGTGAGGGATCCTTACAACAAAATTCAGGCCCCAGACATCAGAGGCGGAGCTACCAGGGGGCCGGGGTGCGCATGTTGCACCAGGTGCACACCGGGGGGCAGAATATCGCCCCGCGGCGGCCCCCCCTTCATGAAACAGTGCAGGCTGGAGAAGCAGCCTGTTCCTTTCAGGCTGACAACAGCCTGGTGGGAACTACACTTCCCAGGATACCTTGCAAGCCCCTGGGTCTCATGTAAGGTAAGGGGGGCGGGGGGCACCGCAGAGTGGGGTGGAAAACACAGAGTGTTCACTGGGCGCACTCTGGCCCAGCTATGCCTCCAGACATTGGTGCACACAGGAATATATGGCAGAATTAAATCTCACCCCATTTTAAGTAACATACAGTGCAGTCTGAAACAGCTGCACCCTTCTAAGTCCATTGATTTGCATGGCTTTAGAAGAGGATAAACTCTGTTTAGGATTGCACTGATGGATGACCAGACAGCCATAAGACTGATAAGCTATTCTGTTCCGGCTCACGTGCGCACAGAAATTTGTGATAATGCCAATAGTATTGTCGAAGGCTTTCACGACCGGAATCACTGGGGTGCTGTGTGGTTTCCGAGCTGTATGGCCGTGTTCTAGCAGCATTCTCTCCTGACGTTTCATCTTAGATGCCAGCCACAGATGCAGGCGAAATGTCAGGAGGGAATGCTGTTAGAACACGGCCATACAGCCCGGAAACCACACAGCACTTCAATGCCAATAGTATTTTGCTGTTTATGTTTTGTGTTAAATTCTACTGAACTAACGTGACTCTACTTAGAAGTGCAAAAAAAGCTGTTGGACGGGTTGTACATATTGGCACTAATATATGTAAATGTTTTGCGGAATAATATAGAGATTGTTATTCAAATCTAAGCCTTGCCGAGAGGCTCTTGGCAAGTTGCCCGACTGGTCTTCATTGTTGTGAAGAGTGTGCAACTCTTAGAAGAAACGTAAGATAAGATGGACACTTCTCTGTAAGTCAAGCCAACAAGAAGTGCCTCTTATAAACAGAATTTCTATTCACGGAGGGAGTATCCTTAGGCTGTATATGTATATATGTATAATGAGTTTGACAACTAAAGCTTACCAGCCAAAAAATAATAAAGTCAGCCGCATGCTAAGTAGAGAAATTAACATAATTATATTCAAGGCTGACTATAGTTTGCTATGTGTTTCTTAAAAAGAAAATATGCTACTTTTGTATTTTAAAAAATTAAAAGTATGGGGTTATATGTTTTTGGCGTGTGCATTTCTCTTTAAAAAGCTCTTAATTGTACTGATAAAAATGGACTTTGTTTTTCAGGTTTCACGGGATCATATCAAGAGAGGAAGCAGATCAATTATTGAGCATAGCAGAGGGAAGTTATCTCATTCGTGAAAGCCAACGGCAACCTGGAACGTACACTTTGGCTTTAAGGTTGGCAATTAATAATTCATTTTTTTGACTGTTAGAATATTTATGAATGTTCTTGGAGGTGGTATTAAGATTAGTTATTTTCTTATTTTCTTTACGGAGCTTTTTAAAACAGTCAGCATTTAACCAAAGTAGTTGCGTGCGTGTGAGTGCGTGCGTGCGTTCGCGCCTAGATTATAGCTCTAATACCTTCAAAGTTATTTATTTAGCAGGTAGTTCTGAAACATCACTGCACTTGCAAGTAAATTGCTTGGTTTCAGAAGTAAGGGACACAGGGTAAGAAAATAAAAACGCTGATAGAAAGTGGCATTTGTTAGAATGGATTGACCTTTCTTGCAGTTGTTATTAATACCTTCCCTTCCTAATTTGACTGTAGTTGCTGCAGCCAGTGTTGGAGCCCCTGCCATTCCCATAGACTTCCGGTCCAGTTGCCCTGGCTTCTTTGCTAACCCTGCCACAGCTCTTCTGGGGGCTGCAACATTCTCCTTGGGGTCATTGCCTGGGGCAGTGGTGTGTCTGGGGGGGGGGCAGGATAGAGGGGGCAAACCACTGTTGTAAAGTACTTGAGACCTCAACCCTACCAAGACTACTGAGTACTGGTCATATTCTGCAGAAATTAGGGTCCGTTTTAGTGTTTTTTAAAAGTTTCCTTTTCCTTTTAAAAAACTTTTCTAAAGTTAAGTGACACGCGCAATCATTCATGTCCTGTTAATTTCACAAGTGTCTTTTGAACGGTAGACAAATAGAACCATTTCTCTTTCTTCTATTGAAAAAAAGAACAGGAAAAAAATAACTTGCTCTTTTTAGAATATTCATGTGTCATGTCAGCAGCTTCAGAACACCAAACAGAGGGTGGATATGGTTGGTAAAGGTCGTTCTGGATTGTCTCAGCAGGAGCTTCATTTCCTGCTCACCATCTGCCCATCATCGTACCAGACTTGCCCCGAATAGATGATTCACAAACTTGGGTACCGACCTAATGACTCATTTCAGACATCTGAAGGCTTCTTTTATAATGCACAAGAAATGGCTGCCTGTTATGAGAGTTTTCACAGCCTATTTTGTCTCATATATGATGGGCTGGACGCAGACCACTGTTTTCAGTGGCAGAACAGGATATTTCTGCCTCCCTGACCCCATTGCATCTCACTGATCCCCATGAAATGCTGTGCCTGGGGGATAAAGGCGACCCTGAAGAGTTATATGAGGAGGAAAAGGGAATCAGTGGAAATTTCCAATTTAGATCCAACTCAACAGCTAAGGAAGCACAGGCAGAAAAATCACACAGTGGAACTTTCCCCTCCCACCCCGACATCCCCTTGAGCCCCCCCCCCCCCCCGCCAGTTCTGTTTTCTCTCTTTTTTTTGTTCTGTTGAGTCACAGCTGACTTACAGTGACCTTGTGGGGTTTTCAAGGCAAGAGACATTCAGAGGTGGTTTGCCATTGCCTGCCTACACTTCACACCCCTGGTATTCCTTGGAGGTCTCCCATCCAGATATTTGCCACGTTCGACCCTGCTTGGCATCTGAGAGCTGACAAGATCAGGCAAACCTGGACCATCCAGGGCAGAGAAGAAATCTGCTCTTGGACCTTCATAAACAGCAAAGGGACCAAAGTGATGCAGAAGAACCTGCACAAAATATCTCTGCCAACAACAGGCCACTTCCATGGGAGGAGAATGACGGTGGGATACAAGCCAACATACACAAGCCTGTACCATCATGCATTGACTTGTGTGACAGTGGCTTTGGGGGACCCTGCTTTTCCTCTCTTCGGCTTTTTCTTTCATGCATTGATTGGCTTATGAATATTTTTGATCTTTGAGCATCATTGTTTCCTGCAGATGGAACGTCCAATTTTTCTAATGTGCCTTTCCTTCCCAGTAGGAAGAAAACAGTAAGCGTCTGCTGTCTTTTAGCTTTGACTGAGCGTCTCTTGCTGTCCCCTGCTCTCGTATTTCTTCACTACCCGTCCAAGTTTGAAGTCTTCTGTTACCATTAATTATGCCATTAGTTTTACTTGCCTCTTTCAAGTATTCTTTATCCTTTTCCTGTGTTCATGATTAAAAAGTAAACAGTTTCTTTAACCATTGGCAGCATTATTACAGCTCCTTTCAACATCATTTTAAGTGATTACGCTATTCTACTACTCTAGCCCAGAAGAAAGATCTGTTGGTATTTCTAAATTGCTCTTGTCAGATATTTTAATGGAACCTACCGCAGTTCTCTGCCAATTACAACTAGAATGTTAAAAGCGAAGTTCAGTTATGCCAGACAACACGAGACTTTGCATTGGTTGGTTCTGGGCACCTGTCTCTTCCCATCATAATTCATGAAAGTTAGCAAAGAAACAGTTTCATTGGGGCTGCTATCTGGAGTGGATTTATTTTGGGGTGCATTTGGGGTGCACTTAACTGCAGTTCACTAAAAATATGCACAACCAGGTTTGTTGCAGAGCTCACTTTTCCATTCTTTTTTCTTGTGTAGAAAATTGTGGCTAAAGGCCAGCTCTGGTACCCCATGATGTACAAATGCATTTGTGCTGTGCAGATACATTCGTTTGGCATGTGTTACCTGCAGAGGTATAGCACCAAGGGACGGGGGGGGCATGATGCACAGGGGGTGGGGGTGGGGGCATTCCGGGGTAGGATGGGGGTGTTCCAGGGCGGGGCGGGAGGACGCACCAGTGCACCGGGCGCTTTTCTCCCTTGCTACGCCTCTGGTTACCTGTGTTCCTTATTAACCAGGATTCTCCACATAAGGGAACAAGGAGAATTATCAAAGGCTTTCATGGCTGGAATCAACTGGCCATTGTGGGGTTCCCAAGCTGGGTAGCTGTGGTCTGGTAATTTTTGCTCCTAACATTTTGCCTGCATTTTTTCACTTATCCTTGGGTAAGTGTTATGTATGAATGCACTTTGTTGTGTTTCATTTCTAACAAACCTTTCAGAAATATAAAAGGAAGTAAATATTTCTAGCACTGAAAAGTCCCTCCGCCCCCATAGTCAAGTACATATTTCCCTGATACTGCACTGCCGGCTCTTAAATATTATGTGGAGCAGGTTCCTCGAAATCTAAGTAAGTTCTTTAATTTGTAAGCCATTGGGAGGGAAGCCATGGCGGGGAGGTGATTAATGGGGGCTTACTATTGCATCCATGTCAAAGAAGCGAGTAAAGCAGGAAGTTAGTTTCAGCTACCTGTTTGTCTTTTGTTTGCCAAGAGAATCCTGTTTGAATCTTACCTTGAATCTTTCCTTGAAATTTTAAAACTTATTCCATCAACTGGTACAGAGTCAGTGAGAGAAAGGACTGCCCAAATTTCAGGCAAATAAGGTCTTCAGTTGCAAGCAGGTGGTTTCTACTTATCTATCCTGCCACAGTTCAAGAAAAGAGTATTTGCATTCCCCCTAATTCCCTCATACTTGGTGCAATGGAAGAGGGAGTGGGCTAAAGTCTCCTGTAACTCAAATCAACTGGAAACTTTAGCCCGCACACTCTTCCATTGTACCAAATATGAGGGAATTGGGGGGAAAGATGCAAATACTCTTTTCTTGAACTGTGACAGGATATCACATGCACAAAAGATCTTATCTTTTCTATCGAAGAGATAGAAAAAGTGCAGAGAAGGGCAGCAAGGATGATTGAGGGATTGGAGCACCTTCCTTATGAGGAGAGGCTGCAGTGTTGGGACTCTTTAGTTTGGAGAGGAGACATCTGAGGGGGGATATGATTGAAGTCTATAAAATTATGTAGAAAATGTTGTCAGAAAGACATTTCTCTCTCTCACAATATTAGAACCAGGGGGCTTACATTGAAAATGCTGGGGGGAAAGAATTAGGACTAATAAAAGGAAACACTTCTTCATGCAACGTGTGATTGGTGTTTGGAATATGCTGCCACAGGAGGTGGTGATGGCCACTAACCTGGATAGCTTTAAAAGGGGCTTGGACAGATTTATGGAGGAGAAGTCGATCTATGGCTACCAATCTCGATCCTCCTTGATCTCAGATTGCAAATGCTTTAGCAGACCAGGGCCATTGCTTTCACATCCTGCTTGTGAGCTCCCAAAGGCACCTGGTGGGCCACTGCGAGTAGCAGAGTGCTGGACTAGATGGACTCTGGTCTGATCCAGCAGGCTTGTTCTTGTGTTCTTATATCCTTGCTAAATAATTCTGATCCTGTAGTTTGTGAACTGGTGGCCAAGTTTTCACTAGAAATGATATACCCTAAAGGGTAGCTCTGTTCTTTTTAATTTTGTTGTGTCACTCTGTTATTAAGAGATTCTCTACTATTATTTTATTTGGGGATTGTTTTAAATTTGTTTTTTGTATCCTACCTGTATCGTCCTCTATGCCATTAAAGGCTCGGTTGGTTGGTTACTTATCCTTAACATAGATACCCTTAACTCTACTCCTTGTCAGCAACTGGCTACCTGTATAAGATTCCTCTAACTGTACCAACATTATGAAAGACTGACTGTTCAGAGTGAGAAGGAGATTTGGGCACCTTAGAGGAACATGATGTTAGTTTGCCAATTTTCAGAAATTTGAATTCAGTTTCTTACCAGTTGTTTCCCTGCTCTTGTTAAGAGATCGTGGGCACTTATTCCATGATTCACAGTGCACAGTAGTTTTGATTTGGGCTTTGAAATTCACAATACCATGTTAAAATGTCAAAGAAGAGTGTATTTTTGACATTGAAAATAATTTGTACTTTTTCCCCCAAAGAGTTATTTACCTGATTGTAATTGTAGCTTCACATGTTGCCAAAAATGCAACAGCATCAAATATTTTCTGCAAATAAACATTGTTTATTAATATTAAATAGGAAAACTGCTTGTTAATTCATTGCATCCCATAAAAGGATACCTTTCCCCCAAAAGTCAGGCTAAAAACATAAGTGCGATTTAAAAGCATTAAAAAAAGATTGTAATGGAAATGAGAAATTCCTTACAGCTGAAAGGAGCAGGAAATTCCTAATTAACTCCAGAGGGTATTCAGTCTGCTTTTTAAAGTCAGCTAAACAAAACAGTAGGCTCTGCTTCATGCCAAGGCCTATATCAGACAATGACAACAAAAGACCTCAAACCTGGTGTCGATATTTTGTGTGGTTGGATACTTGTTTAATTAGGACAAAGATTAAAAGAAAGCAAGAAGAAATTGTACCGGTGGTAGGCATCGAAGTACAGGAGCACTGTGTGTTCTTTTGAGGCGATAGCTGCCACGCACCGTGTGTTTTAAGACGTTGCCATGGTTGCTTTTCCTGCAAAACCTATTGTCGCATTATCAGATGTACAGGAAAATAAGGCGCTGCGACACGAAATGGCAGGGAACTTAATTTGAAAATTATGGAGAATTTTTTTTTTGAAGTAGCTTTAAGACCAAGACTGTGGAGTGGAAAAGACTTTCTCGTTTAGGTTAATTTTCGTTTAAGGCACTTCCAGTCAGTTGAGGCTTCTACTCGCAAGCTGAGGAGGAAGAGGCATTAATCATGTGGTGCTACCTACCTATTGGTGTGATAATGTCAGACCCCGGATCTATGATCCAAATCAGACTCTGTAACTCAGTGGTTCTCAACCTTCCTAATGCTGCGACCCTTTAATACAGTTCCTCATGTTCTGGTGACCCCCAACCCTAACATTTATCTATTTTACAGATGGAGAACACTGATGCAGAGAGTCGTAGGTGACCCCTGTGAAAGGGTCGTTCGACCCTTAAAGGGGTCGCGGCCCAAAGGTTGAGTACTGCTGCTGTAACTGGAAGGTTAAGAAGCCTTTATTGGTAGATACATGGGTAAGAGGGAAAAACATTCTGCCAGAACATTCAAACAACCCTGATATATCAAACCCCATTCCTCTGGTGGGGGTTGTTTCAGTGTGGAAACCACCAGCTGACTACTAGCCGCACCCAGCAAATGGCTTGCCTACTTTCCTAAACCATGGGCCCCTCCGCACTGTAGGATTTGACCTTAGTTCGACTTGGATCCGACCCGGGTACTCCGCACAGCCGTAGCGTTGGACTCGTGTCTGATTCGACTCATCCCCCCTCTCACCGTTAAATTTTTGAACTCAGGTTGCACTCAAGCCTAAACCGGCGGAGTGCGGAATCTTTCTCGCCTCGACTCTGCCAGCCAGCCAATCACAGTGCAGTATTTTCGGCCATGCGCAGAACGGGAGACTCGTGGCGGCAGCCAGAAGCACGCCTTAAAAAAAAATCCTCCTACGTAGCTTCTACATCAGTTATCGGGGGGAAAAGGACGCGCACTCACGTTTCCCGCCATAGAACGGCAGCCAATCGGGAATGAGGAGCGGAAGACGCGAGGAGGTAATCGCGCCCTCTGAACTCGGCTCCGGAGACACGAGTCAGCTGCTGTGCGGAGAAACGGAGGACTCGAGCTCAGGTAACGATTTCCGCGGACACGAATCAAGCCTGAGTTGCCTTGTGTGTGCGGAGAGGGCCCATGAGGCACTCTAGGGAGCAGTGCTCAGAGGAGCCACAGGTGGCATGTCAAAGAGCCGCGTGTGGCTTTCATTGCACTATCGCTGCACTAGTGGCAGTCTGTTGTGTAACTCCTGAACAACAGATGTGTAAAGATAATCCACCTAGTTAGTAGGTGGGGTCGAGAGAGTTCTGAGAGAACTGTGACTAGCGCAAGGTCACCCAGCAGACTTCATGTGTAGGAGCAGGGAAACAAATCCAGTTCACCTGATTTGAGTCTGCAGCTCATGTGGAGGAGTGGGGTGTCAAACCTGGTTTGCCAGAGTTCACCTCTCTTAACCACTATAGTATACCATTCTATAGAATGATGTAAGCTTTAGGACCCCACAGGGGAGAAAAGTGGGATATAAATGATGTAAAGTAAAAACAAAAAATGTAATAATTAAATTCATCAAACAATTGGCTGCAGCTCCCTGGTCACTCCGCACAAGATTAAAAGTCCAGGTTTCCTGGCTTATAGTTTGTAGAATAGCAGTTCTCAACCTGGGGGTCGCGACCCCTTTGGGGGTCTAACGACCCTTTCACAGGGGTCGCCTAAGACTCTCTGCATCGGCATTCTCCATCTGTAAAATGGATAAATGTGAGGGTTGGGGGTCACCAGAACATGAGGAACTGTGTTAAAGGGTCGCAGCATTAGGAAGGTTGAGAACCACTGTTGTAGAAGGTCTGTGAAAAAGAAAAAGGCCCTTTGGCCTATAGATATGGTGCAATCTCTCTCCATCACAGCTATTTTGGCAGTGGTAATAGCTGGTGGTCCAGGCAATATTTATAATGGCGTTCAGGACTGAAATGACTTATGTGACCATTTGGTCTTCCTCTGGGCTGGTATCTCTTTCTTGCCGTATGGTTCTCGCCGTGTCTCTGTTCTCCTCTTCTCCATCACTGCCTCCTACTCCAATCTGTCGTTTGTTGTCAGTTCTGTCATCTTTTCACCAGAATGCCTAGATCATCCTTCGCTGTTCTGTTAGCAACAGCCTTCCACCAGCTTTTATCCCTTCAGTAATTATTCGTGAGCTTTAGCAAGACTGAGTAATGTGGTCCAGAGATCAGTCATTCTTCTCCTGCTTACGTCCAAGTGAATACTGCTAAAGAAGTCATTGGGAATCCTCATTGTCACTGTCACATCGTAGAACCTATAACAAGTATTTAATCTGTACAAATGCCCCATTCATACCTCACCCCAGAGAGGGATTTAGACATCAGAACATAATTGGTACAAACACAGCTTGTTTCCTGCGTTCAAACGTTCCCTTCACCATCCCTTGCAAATGGAATATGTTTGAAAGCCAGAAAAGAGAAACCAGAAAGCTTCCAGTTCCAGATTACTCTGATGGTTCATGTATAAAAATCTGGAGAAGTTAGAAATTGTTAGAAAGAAGCCATATTTATGCCCTTCATGAGCTCTGTGGTTAGCTCTTGATCTTGTAAGAAGAAAAAGGCAGCTTACAAGCTTTTTTCTCTTCCTGTCCCTACAATAAGTAGGTGGGTCTGAGAGAGTTCAAAGAGAACTGTGACTAACCCAAGCAGGCTTCATCTGGAAGGGCAGCGAAGCAAATCCAGTTCACCAGATAACAGTCCACCACTCATGCAGAGATGTAGGTAATCATACCCAATTGTCCATGTTAGAGTCCACTCCTCTTAACCACTACACCATACTGGCTTTGAAGCTAAATTATTTCAGTGACCTTGAGTTGCATCAATTGACAGTGAAATTTAGGACTTGTTCTATACACATTCCAGTTTCACATGCCTTTATGTACTTCAGCCCATAATGCATAGAATTTCATGACTGGACAGGAAACTCCCATTTCAGCTGCCACAAGGATATGGCAAAAAACAGACAAAAGATTCCTATAGCAAACAACCTGGCCATGATGGAGTAGGAAAAGGTGCATCGAATCATATGGTAAGTGTCTCTACGGCAGCGGTTCTCAACCTGTGGGTCGCGACCCCTTTGGGGGTCGAACGACCCTTTCAGAGGGGTTGCCTGAGACCATTTCCGATGGTCTTAGGAACTGAGACGCAAATAATTTTATGGTTGGGGGTCACCACAACATGAGAAACTGTATTAAAGGGTCGCGGCATTAGGAAGGTTGAGAACCACTGCTCTACGGCAACTTCAGTATGTGGTTCTGTGATGGATTTACAGTACCCAATCAGAATTTTTCCACTGATGGCTCTCCACCAATCAAGGGGAGGCTAGCATTGGTGAGTTCTGACTGAGGCGGTTGTTCTGTCTGAGGAGAATTTGGTGGACTGGGAAAAGGTCAGGGGTCTTAGGATAGCAGGGTTAGTGAAGAACATGCGGTTGGTTGTGTCTCTTTGTGTTTTTGTTACATTTGGGTTCTGCTGAAAGGGGGGAATATGGTATAAAGTTTCTGAATTGAGTGTTTGTTTAAAGAAAACCTACGTACTTTGGTTACCTTTTTAAACTTGTTTTGTGAGGAGAGTAGTCCTTTAACTTTCTCAGGCCACCCACAATCTTGGCCAGGGGGATATAAAAAGGAGAGTGAGGGTTTTCTCACTTTCTTGAGGAGACGGACGTTCTCGGCCATAAGGCAGCCCACTCCCTCTTTTTTTATCCAGAAGTGTGTAGGTCCTCTTCTGAGAAACAAAGATAGGATCTTGCTGGTGACAGCCCTCTGAATTGAAGGAATCAAGGGTGGGTTAGGGAAGTTTAGCCATCCCTGAGGGCAAACAGGACCATTGCAAAGGGGGGTTGCCTTCTCCTCTGTGAGCTGGTCACTACCCCCCAGTTCACCATTGGACAGGCAATTTTAGCTGGTACATTATTTTTACAGTCAGTATTTATTGAATTTTCTTTCCATATAAATTTAAACTTTTATTAGCAGGTAGCTGTACGATACTCAGAAATATATTTTAATTCAATTTGCCTCTGTAACTGGAACCTTGTCCCTGTATATCTTGTTTAGGTAATTGTGGCCAAGAGAAGTAATAGGGTGAATAAACTCAACCAAGTTTAGCTGTTTTTATCTTTGGTGGTTTAAAAATTGCTACGCTACTAAGCAAAACATAAAAAGTAAGAATAAATCCAAAACTGATAATACTTTTTTATTTTAATTTCCTTTCTAGCTTAGTTTTAGTTGTTCAGTATTTATTCTGATGATATTTATTCGAATGTGTCTGCTCTACTTTTCTCCTCAATGGGGATCCAAAGCAAGTTGCGTAATTTTCTTTTTGTTCTCCGGAGGAGAGCTATGAGGATGATCAGGGGCCCAGAGACCAAGCCCTATGAGCAGGGGTCTTCAAACTATGGCCCTCCAGATGTTCATGGACTACAATTCCCATCAGCCCTGCCACTTGGCCATGCTGGCAGGGGCTGATGGGAATTGTGGTCCATGAACATCTGGAGGGCCATAGTTTGAAGACCTCTGCCTAGGAGGAAAGGCTGAGGGACTTGAGAATGTTTAGTCTGGAGAAGAGGAGACTGAGGGGGGGGGACATGGTTGCTCTCTTTAAGTATTTGAAGGGCTGTCACTTAGAGAGGAGCAGGGAGCTATTTCTTTTGGCAGCAGAGGACAGGACTCACAATAATAGCTATAAATTACAAGGGGAAAGGTTCCTAATGGATTTTAAGGGGGGGGAAATGTGCAACAGTGGAATCAGCTGCCTAAGGAGGTGGTGATCTCTCCCCACACTGGCGGTCTTTAAGCAGAGGTTTGACTAACAGTTGTCTGGGACACTGTGGGTTGACCCTGTATTGAGCAGGGGGATGGACTAGATGACCTGTATGGCTCCTTCCAACTCTATTATTCTATGATCTTCTCCCCATTTTACCCTCCCAACAACCCTGTGAGACGAGTTAAGTTGTATGTGTGAGTCTTGCTCAAGGTCATCCAACAAGCATCTATGGTAGAATGGGGATTCAAATCCCAGGTCCTAGCTCAACACTGTAACCATGACACTTCATTGATAGCTTTATGGTTGCCCACCTTGACATCCACTTTGTTTTGGGAGAAAGCAGAGGATTTGTATTTATGTTTGAATGCAAAAGAAGCAATTCACACATGGAAGCATGTTTAATGAGTTTTCCCCCATCTAAAAGTCTCCTTAAAGGAATTTGACATCTCTAGTAATTAGAGAAGTGCAGTTGCAAATGTATAAGCTTCAAAATATGGATTTGTAGCATTCAGCTAGGTTTGCCAGCCTCCAGGTGAAGCACAGAGGTGGAGTGATGGGAAACTGCGCCTGGGGCGTCATGCCCCCCAGTCCCTTTGGCGCTACGCCACTGGTGGAGCATGAAGCTCTCCTGGAATTACAGCTGATATCCAGACTACATAGATACGTTCTCTTGGAGGAAATGGCAGCACTAAAAAGCAGACTCTATGACATTCTGCTGAGCTCCCTTCCCTTCTTATAGCTTTCCCCCACAGGCTTTCCCCCAAAATCCCCAGGAATTTCCCAGCAAGCCCAAGTTCAACCCCCCCCCCCCCCCCCGCTTAGCTCCTTCCAGATAGGGTCCGATTAATAAAAAAATTGTAATCTTTTTTCCATAGCTCATAGCTTGCTTAAGCTCAACCTACTTCTACTACCCCTGGCCTAAATATACCTAGCGACAGTAAGGCCTGCCAACTTTACTTTGCTTAGGCTCTGGGTGCTATCTCAACATGCAACTAATCATAGGAAGTATAATTCTGGTCCAGAACCACAGGAACTAAATTTCCTGCAATTCCTGATGGCCCCGGGGACCTCCACACATCCTTGTGACAACAGGCAATAATCCCCTACCCCACCCCCAACTTCTCAATGATGTTGTCACAGGTGAGTTTGGGGGAAGCAGATAGATTGAAAGTGAATATTGTCGGAGACCATCCAAGCTTTTCACAGGCCAGCGATGCCAACAGAAGAGCTGAAATGCAGCCCATAAACAATTGAAGAAATATTTATTTTAAAGTAATGTTTGAAAGTGTATTGTTGAAGGCTTTCACGGCCGGAATCACTTGGGTGCTGTGTGGTTTCCAGGCTGTATGGCCGTGTTCTAGCAGCATTCTCTCCTGACATTTCGCCTGCATCTGTGGCTGGCATCTTCAGAGGATCTGATGTTGGGAAAGCAAGTGGAGTGTATATACCTGTTGGAGTGTCCAGGGTGGGTGAAGAAACATTGTCTGTGAGTAACAAAGAAGACAACCAGGTCAATAGTTGATGGCATCTGAATAGAAGTATGAGTAACAATGAAGTCTATAGCATGGGAGTAACAATGGAGATAGCAAGGTCACTCCCATGCTATAGACTTCATTGTTACTCATACTTCTATTCAGATGCCATCAACTATTGACCTGGTTGTCTTCTTTGTTACTCACAGACAATGTTTCTTCACCCACCCTGGACACTCCAACAGGTATATACACTCCACTTGCTTTCCCAACATCAGATCCTCTGAAGATGCCAGCCACAGATGCAGGCAAAACGTCAGGAGAGAATGCTGCTAGAACACGGCCATACAGCCCGGAAACCCCACAGCACCCAAATGTTTGAAAGGTTTACGAATAATCAACCTAAATGAGACCTATTCAAAATGACCAGGTGAGAATTTGCCCACATCTAATCTCCATGTGTTTGTGTGAAGTGAGCTAAATATCTTCTTCTAATTTACATGGGAAAGTTGGATTGTTCCTGTGGAGTTTTATAAATCTGTGCTGCACATGAGCTCATGCTCCTATTGATGTCTTTGTTGTTCATAAACTTAAGAGTGTTTGACTCTGATGCTCTCAAGGCCAAGAAATAAAACCTCTGACTAAATAGCTTTTTGTAATCCTGATGAAAAGAAAAAATAAGAAAAAAATAGCACAACTGCCCAGGCTATCTTATACCTATACTAATATGTACAGTGCTAGAATATATACACATTGTGTAATGGGTTTGCAACGTTCCACAACTTGGTGTCTCCCAGATTATCCTGAGTATAATTCTAGCACTGTCGATGGATTTATAGCAGTATAAAATGGATATAAAACAATGGTTCACTAATACCAATAATTTTAAGCCACTGCAGGAGTTTAATTTTAAGTCCAATGAAATATGTTAGTAATTAGGGGCTATTGTTGGAAAGACACCATGATTCATTTAGATCTTTTAATGTACAAAGAGGAAAATACATTATGCAAATGTGACAAAAGATGAAGAAAAAGCAAGGACACCAATGTAAAACACACACACACACACACCCAAAACAAATTACAGTGTATGTTTCTGCCACTGTTTATGGTTTTACAGCATGCAGAAATAACTACGCAGAATTCAACTATATCCGGCCTTGCCACATGAACTCTGATCGCTATTCAGATCAGCTGTTTGCACCATGAAGTTATTTATTTCTTTGTACATGCCCTATTCCCCCCTCCCCCCCCCCCGAACCTATAAATTTTCATGTTAAATGGGAGGGGTGGTAGGAGAAATAGCTTCAATAAACATTCAGCAGTGCTGGAAAATAGCTTGTTCCTGCCTCCATTGCTAAATGATAATTAGAGTTGCAGAATTTAAGGTGAAATCCGATGCAGTAAATAAATCTAATTCTCAACAATGCCAAATCTGTGGATACATAAATCCACAGACTGGAGCCATGAACAGACAAGACATATCTTTCTACAAATGTGGCCCCAGGTTTGCAGGAAAATCTGACACACACCCCTCCGCCCCATAATAGAAGCCACACCTGTAGTGTTAAGAAACTAATTCCCACTTAGTGGCCGTTGTATGACTCACTCAGGTTCAGCTGCTTGCTACTGTTCAACAGCGCGCGCGCACACACACACACACACACACTCTCAAAAGCCAATCTGATGTAGTGGTTAGATTGTCAGCCTAGGATTTAGCAGACCCACCGTGCCACGGAAGCTTCTGTTTCCTAGGTACATGATCAGGCAAAGTATTGGAACATAACCCAAGAGCAATTGTTGGAATAATAAGCCAAAACAGATGTTGATTGAATCACATTTTATACTCTGTGACCAAATGGTGACATTATTCAGGTCATGGATCTTGTTCCATGACTTTCATGGTCATACATAAAAATGTATGGTTATAATTCTATTTAATTTTGGCAGTTTGTTTCAGCATAGTGTGTATGTATACATCAACCAGCACAGCAATCTGACAAAATACCCCAGAGCACTGGAGTTGTTTTGACTTATTATGCCAACAATTGTTCTTGGTGTGTATGTATATCTAAGTGACCACTGAAGAAGTTCCATTGGACTGATATATCTTGTTTACTGCAATTGTGGTTTTATTTGTATGTCATTGATTTGTGAATATTCATTTGTGTTATTTAATGTACATTGTTGACTACTGCTACTGAGCCGATGGTTTCAATCAACAGTCTAAGTTCAAGACCTATATATTTAAATGGAATTTTAAGTGGTCTGTACAATAAATTGATGTGTTTTGTTTAATTCATTTTTAACAAGGTTTTTGCTCAACCTTTGAGGTACCTAATGAATTTTCATTTTATTTTATTTTATTGCATTTTATTTTATTGCATTTATATCCTGCTCTATCCCTGCAGGACTCAGGGCGGATCACAAATTAAAATCAATTATACGCTCATTAAAAGTATTAAAATATAAATATCAGAACAACATTAATATATAAATATCAGAACAACATTAAAACAATTAAAATAATAAAATAACACGTTCAACACCAAACTGTTAATACAAGTCAAAAAATGGATGGTGATGACTAATAAATATTAAATAGTTAATAATTAATCACCACCGCCACCTCCCCACCCACCCCCCCATCCCGGGCAGCCGAAAAGAGATTATCTAATTCTATTTGATCGGGCTGGCTAGATGGAAAAGGCCTTTTGGGTTGTGTTTGTGTTTCCTTTGTTGTTGTATTCTTAATTCTCTTCTTCTGCTTTCTGCCATATTCTGGCAGGCAGAAATATCCTCCCTCAGATGGGGGAAGACATCAGTAGTTCACATTTGTCAAGTTGTTTCACAGGACCTGTTGTGGTGGGCGTTTTGCTCCTATCCTCCCTTCCCTTGACTTTCCTGCTGGGGCACACCGGAGTGTAGGGTTGCCAGCTTGGGCTGAGAACTGCTTGGAGATTTGGGAAATGGAGGTGGAGCCTCAGGGCAGGATTTGGGAAAGGGGGGGGACTTCCTTGGGGCACACTGCCACGGAGCCCACCTTCCAAAGCAGCCATTTCCTCCAGATGAATTGATCCCTGCTGGTTGTGGATCAGTTGTAATAGTGGGAGATCTCCAGCCACCACCTGGAGATTTGCAAATCCACTGGAGAGGAAAGGAAACCGTCCATCAGGTGATCAAAAGAAGCCAGCTTTCGAAACCCTTCCGACCGCCCACTGTTCTGTCACAGGATACAAAGCCAAATGTTGTGTATTTTTTCAGGGTCAGCCCTGTCCGTTCTGATTAACTCCCTCTCCAAGCTTGTATGTGGAATTCCATCTCTCTGGTGAGACCAGGCGCAGCAATTCTAAACACCTTTTAGTGGAGCCAAATTATTTATTGCTGCTTTCAAATAAAATGCAGGGCGGATCCATTAAGAGCGTCCTGATGACAGCGTCAGAGTCTGTTTTGTATACTCCTGGAATAACATTTCCATCAATCTGTTGAGAAATAAGGGTATGCATTTATATACATACAGTTTCCTGTTTAATAAACAAAAAGCAGCTGTCGTGAAAGGTTATTTCATTTCTGTATAAAATAGTAAGGTTTGCAACCCATGAAGAATTACACTTCCCAGTGGCAAAAAAGTTAAACGAATTCAGGTAAAATACAATACCCAGGACTGAAAAGCAATATTTTAATAATGAGGAATGCTTCCAAGTTGATGATAATTGCGTTGATATAATTCATTTCAAGTATTCAGAGCACATGCATTATCTCCATAATTCTTACAACTATCCTGGAAGAGTAAGCTAGTATTATTCCCTTATATCAAATTATGTGAATATGAGGCAGCGAGAATTGCTTAAAGCTGTCTGGCAAGTTGTGGCAGTCTATAGTTACATACTCGTAACATAAGACATATAAAAGCTATGCGTATTGTGATAGTTCTCGAGTTCATTGGAGAGTCTGGAATAAATATTAGTCTTTAGGATGATGCTGGGCTTCGGTTTTATTTTGCTACCGTAGACTAACACAGCTATCCCACTGCAATTTCTCCCAGTATGCCTCCTGTTAGAACCCATTCTGGGCACTGTAATAACATAGTTGGAGAACAATCTACTTCCATTTTATTACCAGGACTTAGTCCATCATAAAAAATATAACTGATCTACGTGGAATGTCATTAATCCATTCTTAAAGTTTTCCACAATATGACAATTGTATCATTAGTGGGTTTTTCTGTACTATTTGGTACTACTTTTCAACCAATGGTGCCTTTGGTTTTCTCCACTTTAAAAGCTGCACAAAATTTAGCTGCTGTAGTAAAACTAAGAATAATATCCAAATGTGACACTGCCATAATCCCCTTCAAATAACATAATATTTCTTTTAGGGTTCGGGAGCAATAAATAACCTGTCATACTATGAATCTCTTTGTATAGAGAACTGAAACAGAGTTTGAAAGGATAATGGCATTGGGTCTATCTTGCAAGAGAAGATCAATTGTATACTTAATATCCTTAAAATTTTAGAATGTTCTGGTAATGGGTTTGTGACTAAATAAGGTGAAGGTGTCAAGCAAGAAGAAAAGGATTGGACAAGGAGGAAAGAGTGGCCGAGATTAATATATTTGAATTTGAAGTACATTTTGTTAAAATACATTTTCACTGGTACCCTTATCCCTAATCCCTTCTTGAAAATTTATTCTAGTTCACTAGATACGTATTGGAGTTGAGACCAGCAAAGCTGATCTGATTACCGCTAATTTAAAACTGCCCACAGATGCAGAAGTTTTGGTCAGTGATTGTAGATGCTATTTTAAAATATTTGGATTGGGATCTTGTTTTCTAATAGAATAGTTTGCTCTGAAATCCTTCTAGCCTTACTATGTGTTCACATGTCTTATTCATCAGAATTTTTCTTTGAAACGTGAGGATCATTGCAATCTTTGGATGTATTTAGTTTCTCGAGATCTGACTGTTTTAAAAAAATCTTTGACCTTAGTTAGATTGTTCTAATTTTCTATTGCTAACAGGTCAAGGAGAATGAATGACCTTCAACTTGTAGAAATCCTCCCCAACACATTTTGTTTATTAGCTTGATATGATTTCTAGTCTGTCCTTCCCCATCAAAACAGCCTAAGGTGGCTTACAGTCCGTTATACTTTAACAGCAGTAATTTTGAAGATGCTAAAAGGTGGACTTTTTTCCTTCAGGTAGTCTGCAAGACATCTCCTGCCTGGCTGTGCAGAGCTCAGGAGCTCAGAAGGCATCTTATTTTTCCCACTGACCATTAAGGTCTCTGGTCATCATCATAGTTTATTTACGGTCATTGACCAGCAAGATCCAAAAGAATTAAAATCATAAAATTTACAGATATTACAAATATACAGATTAAAACAGTTAACAAAATGCAGATAATAGGCCTCAGGAACTCAGAACATCAGCTCAAGATAATGAGTGGAAGGTCAGTCTAATAATAATTAATAATAAGGATTAGCTGGCAGAGCCAGTAGTTCTCTGTCGGGCCTTCCTGATTTTACTTGATATCCAGGCAAACTTGGCAACAGAATACGTTAGATTTTTATTGGTATCTGATAACAGTATTTTAACCTTTTCTTTCTTAGCCAAAGGAGAGTTTGTCTGGTCAAAGGACAGAAGCATCCAACGTATCTCATCATAGTATGAGCATTCAAATAATATATGTTCCAAGTTTTCAATACCTCCTATTTGACAACTGCAAATTCTACCCAGTTGGTACTTTGTTATAAATCCCGTTGGTATAGTTAGACGAAAGGGCGTTGTAACGGAGTAGGCTGTAGGCTCTTCGATAGTTAATGTTAAACAAAGAAGTAAGATAAGGCATTATTGAAAGTTTATTCAGCATTATTTTACTGAAAATTGGGTGTTTAAGTTTATTCAGATCGTGTTGCCTCTCGACATCTATGATTCTAAGTTTAACAAGATCCCTAGCTCTATCATAATTCATGCTGGTAGTTAGTTGTTGAGAGAGTCCATAATATGATAGTTTCCGTAAAACTGCTCTAAGCCACGGGAGAAGGTCTCTGGTCAGTTTCCTCCTCAGCTTGTACCTGACATTTTGTGTGCTGGTGAAAAGATTCTCTCTGCCTCCATTTGCTGAAGGTTGCCCCAGGACGTTTGGTCTGCAGGCTCCAATCCTGGGCACCTTTTCAGCCCCAAAAGTACATAGATGTATTCAGCTCATCCTGTCAATTCCAGCTATATATAGTTTTCCTATTTTAAAAATATTTTCGATGAGGTGTCTGCAAAGAAACATAGGACACGCTATGAGACTCTTAGCCACTCAAAGGACAGGTCTACCACCTATTGAAAGGCATTGGGTAGACCTGTCCTCCGCAGTCCCCAATGCTGTGCCTGCATCCCAGTGCCAGCGCCCCAAGGATAAATATAGATCTATTATTTATAGGAATAATGGATTATGAAATAATAGAACAAAGGAAAAATGTTATTTAAATTTATGATCAGAGCAGCCCATGCATTAATAGCACTGGGTTGGAAAGATAAAAGTATCTGGACAATACAGAAATGGATGGAATATATATGGAGTATATAGAAATCTTTGAAGTAATGACAAGAAAGCAAACATGGCAAGAAAAACAAAAGGCCACACTGTGGATCTGGACTGAATTCATAGACTGGCTAAATGAAGTTGGAATCACAGAAGGAAACTGGAAAAGAAGAACAGAAAGAATGAACCTGCTGCTGCACATTTGAAGAACAGAAGGAAGAAAATGGTGGGGAAAAGGGGGGTAAAAGGATATGGAGGATGTAATAAAATGTTGTAAAGCATAAACAAGAAATGATCCAAAATATCAGTTAAATTTTTTTTTAAAAGGAGGGAGGAAGAGGAAGAAGAGTTGGATTTATATCCTCCTTTTCTCTCCTGTAGGAGACACAAAGGGGCTTACAAACTCCTTTCCCTTCCCCCCTCACAAGTCTCCTTACATGAGAGAAAGGGGGGATATAAATCCAAACTCTTCTTCTTCTATATATCTGTTACAACGCCCTTGTTTTGTCTACCAGCAAACACCAGGACTTTGTAATGTGTAGCAAGGCTGTTAGTCCACTGTCCCCTTTGAAGTGTGCCCTCAGTGTGCCAGCCTCTGTGCCCTTTTCTATCTGAACTTTCTATCCGAACTTCTCTGTCATCAGTACTGACCTTTTACTTCCTGCACTTTTAAGTGGTTTTGGTTTGTTCTGTCGTTGACACCTTCGCTTTGAACAGTCAGAATGTTTGCCAACATTCAGTGTCATTACAGTCAAGCAGCTGGTGGTTAGGAGGTGTTACCATGTGATATCTAACCAGAAAGGCAAAGTGTTATCATGTTATCTGGAATGGATTGTGCGGGGTGGAAGTGTGTCATCCCATCAATCAGTGTTCTCCATCATGGTGTATTTTTAAGGGAAGATAAAATGGGAAAGGAAAGGATTTAGTGCGCAGGTCCTAGGCCTTTTCCTGCTGAAAAATATTCTCAATCAGAAACTGCAGTGTGGAATGAAAGTGGAATCACTTCTGTTTCTGGGTCTCTGAATGGCCGCAATAAGCAAAGTTTCTGAAGTAGTTGAGAGCAGAACTTTCCAGGCACTTAGTTCTTACAAAAGACATTGAATCAATTTAGACTACCTTCTTTAGAGTTAAGCCAGCTGCGGCATGGGACACACCAATTTTGTTCAAGATTGTGAATAAAAACATTTATTAGGGGGAAAGGTAATTAAATAACTAGAGGACGAATCATGTCTTTCAGGGCTGGCCACGACTTTGGCTTTCTGCCCTTATTTGGCTTGTATTATTTCGTTCTGATTTGTGCATAGTAACTGAAGCAAGCAACTATAGCCAAAGACTGACCAATCTACATTGCACATGCAGAGAACATAATAGCCTCAGTCCCAAGAGACTGTTTATTACATGCAAAGTCTTTTATACTAAAAACCAAAATATTTCTTTTTCTGTTCTTTTGAGGCAGGTTTGGAAATCAAACCAGAAACTTCAGACTCTACTATGACGGGAAACACTTTGTGGGAGAGAAACGTTTCGAGTCCATCCACGACCTGGTGACAGATGGATTGATCACCCTTTATATTGAAACCAAGGCAGCGGAATACATTGCCAAGATGACCATAAATCCAATTTATGAACACATAGGATATACAACTTTAAACCGAGAGCCCACAAACAAGAAACATGCAGTGACTGTCAGAGACACACTGGATGGGAAAGAGCCAACAGGAGACAACGAAATAGTTGAAAAAAGGGTAAGTTATTCAGGCAAACTTTCTTTTTTGTTAGCTTTACCCTGGTTCGGAATCTTAATGCCTCCATCTTGAATGACAAGGAATTGCTCTGAAAATCTGAGTATTTAAGCCATATTATTTTGAGAGTTTTAAAAAACTGAGAAACTGTATTGTGTGCAGTATATTTGGGAAAGTATTTTTCCCCCCCAGAAATTCTCACGTGATCAAGCTGTGATAGGTAAACATTAGAAATCAGGGGGTGCAATATTTATTGTATGAGTTGACTGAATAGAATATTTGATTTCAATGTGTGTGCACTGATTTGTAATTTTAACAAGGATTAGGAAAGCAAGATGGAAGACTTACCGTGTGTGTGTGTGTGTGTGTGTGTGTGTGTGTGTGTGTGAGAGAGAGAGAGAGAGAGAGAGAGAGAGAGAGAGAGAGAGAGAGAGAGGTCGATGGTTGCTTAGAGCGTATGAGCCACATTCATGGCAAGTGAGATGCTCACATAACAATCAGTAGGTACAACGTAGACTGCGCATGAAATGCTTTGTGTTTATGTACCATAGATCATCAAGCAGTTGTTTAGCCCTGTTGTATCCCTGGCTTTTGCTGTTCTGCTGGCAATGTGGTACTTTGCTGGCAGCAAACTTAACTACTTTTATATGGCGAGAAGTGAGTTTGTGGTATATTCTCCATTTGGAAAGTAGCCCACATTTATTATAAGTGTGTATACTGTTGAAAATAACTCTCTTCTTTTGATAACTGGGACTCTGTCTAATTTGCTAGTAAGCGTGTAAACTTGCTGCATTTCACCACAAACAAGTCTCTGAAGAAAGGCGTAGAATACCTAAAATGAATAAATAAGAAAAATCTGGTAGTTTTGCAAATGAGAGCATCAGAATTGCCCCTTTCTGTTCTGCACCATTTCCCCTTCTTTCCCAGACAGCGGGGTTTTGTCCGCATTTGCATTGTTCAGGTGGGGTCTTTATTCAAGTTTATTCTTTTATGTTTATATTCATTTCTATTTTATTTTAATCCTTACTATTATCATACTGAATGTATTACTGTATTGTTATAGCCAATGGCTCAAACAATAAATACTTGACTACTACTATTATCATATAAAATGTATGTATCCCACCATTCTGTCCAAGTAGGTCCTCAGGACACCGAACAACAATTAAGCAGACATTAAAAATCATTTTTTTTGAAAGTACACATACACAGATATACCTGTGTGTGAAGTGCCAGCAAGTTGCTACTGATTTATAGAGAACCCAGCAAAGGGTATTCAAGGCAAGTGAGAAGCAGAGGTGGTTTTGCCATTGCTTTCCTCTGCAGAGCCTTCCTTGGAGATCTCCCTTCCTCTGACCCTGACCCTGGGTACAGGGTACTGACCCTGATTAGCTTCCGAGATCTTATGCCATGCCACCTTCCCTCCATATGTGTCTGTACACACACACACACACACATATACATCTATCCTAAGACATAATTGCCTAAGGATGGAACGCATGGCGATGACTCACTTCCATCCAATCGCCACACGTTCTGTCGGGCCCGGCGGTCCAGTCCCCCACTGATCTTCCCCCTGCCAAAGAAGAAGTAGGGCCCAGCAGGGCAGTAGCAGCAAAGCACCCTCCTGCTTGACCTGGCACAAGCCTGCCAAGTTCCCCCGCCCGCCCACCCCTCACCACAAAGAAGAAGCCGGGCAGTGAAGGCAAGGTGCCCTCCTGCTTGGCCCGGCACCAGCCCACCAATCCCCTGCCCACCCCGACCTCCAAGAAGAAGCAGGGCCTGGGGGGGCAGTGGTGACTGACCAGGGCCTATGGCTCCAGACTTTTCCAGCTCCCACAACTATCCACACTCAAGCAGACCCAGGAGCAACTCACTGACGGGCCCTGGGTGAGCTCCGTGGAGGGAGGCAGCAGAGGAGGGGCTGCAAGCTGCAAAACAGGCAGGCGAGCGGATTAGTGACCTGGCAGCAACAAGGAACCACACAGGAAACAGGCCAGTGGCTGAGAAGAAGAGGGCCCTGAAGGACGGGTTGGCTGTCGGTATCCACACAGGGCAGCGCAAGAGCAGCCTGCATCCCAGGAACAAGGGGGTGGCGGGGGAAACTCTTGACTGGCCAGAGGGTGGGCCTAGCACTGGCTCGCCAAGGCCAGGTGTATCTGAAGACAGTTGTGCCATGAGAGGCTGGCTGGCAGCCCGACAACAAGGACGCTCCCTCTCCCTTGAAGCAAAAGGGGAGAAGAGGGCAAGGCAGGAATTTAAAGGCAGGGACCCAGGAATGGCCCAACCATGGGGGCAGGCCTGGGGGTGAGGTTGCATAAGGGAGGGATATTACAAAAAACCTAGAAGGCTACCTGGCGACTGCCCTGCAGTAAGGTCAGTCAGCCTCTTCCACTGGCTCACTTGGGCAACGCCCACAGGAGAGCCTATCTGAGGCCCAGTGATAGACCTGGGGGACTTGGGGTCACCGGGACAAGACAATCAGGAATGCAGAGCGTGACAACAGCAAAGCGCCCTCCTGCCTGGATGGCATCAACCCTCCAAGTCCCACCCTCTACCCTCCCCCCAAAACCAAGCAGGGCTCACCACTAACAACTGTCTAGAGCTTGCTGTATTGCTTACTACACTGAGCTTTACTGCTAGTATGTATACACATACACACACCAGCAATTTAAAACAAACAAAGAATAGGGTCAGTAAGGGAATGCCAGAGAAAACAGAAAAATAGTTGCTATTAGAAGACAGTAATCATTGGGGATAGATGAATCTCCTTGGGGAGGAAATTCCATAATTGTAGTGCCACAACTGAGTAGGCCCTTTCTTGGGTTGCTTGGGTCCAGCCTCAGATACCATTATTTGAAAGATATTACATATTTGAAATACTAGCTGTGGTTATCAGTTCTGTTTCATTGCAAGGCTGGCCCCTCTACATTATCCAGACAGATGTTCCATATATAAAACCACCACAGGTATTATTCCAAGGTTCCTAAAAGGAACCTAGCTACAGAATTTAAAATCACAGAAGAAGAGTTGTTTAGTAGGAATGCCACCTTCCCAGCAACAGAGTATTCCTTAAACTTAGCAGGAAGGAAGGTCAAAAGCCTGGTCCTAGCTTCCTCGTATTTGGGGCAGTTGAGCATTATATGTTCCATGGATTGCACCACTATAGTACAGTGGGGGCATTTCCGCTCTTGCGAGTCAATTTTAAGAAACCTTCCTTGGAGTACAGAACAAGGGAAGGAATTACAACGAGCCCTTGTTTATATCCATCTAAGCTTGGGCTCTTGAGAGTATACTCAGATAGACTGCCATCACATTGGTTTTGAATTTGATGTTGAAAAAGAAGGGGAACAGTTACCGGCGATTCTTGTAGAACTTTGTAGCTCCTGGTCAAGGAGTTAAGCCCAGTTGAAAAAAGAGTTCGGAAGGAGGTAGCATTTGCAAAGACTCCCAGGAGAATCCAGGGAAAGTATTTTTAATTTCAACTGCCCGCCACTCACTTAGATCCATGGAGCTGGGGAGGATATGATTGATAAGGCTACCAGTGTCCGGTAGAACTTAAGGGTGGCCAATAGCAGATGCTGTCCCGCTTCCAAACAGAGTGCAGCATAAGGAATGCAATGTGGACACTCCGAATATTTTGTATAAGAAGGCTGACTGGATCCTTTCAACTTTTTGGCTCCAAGCATTAATCCACATGGGGATTCCATGAAACAGTGAATCACTTTCATGTTAAAGACTCTAACTTTCGTGGGGATAAAACCTATTGCCTTTTGTAAAGAAAAGTTCTCCACACCCACCACAGTAGCCCTACAAGCTGTCATGGCTAGGTCTCTGTGTTTATACCAACAGGCTTTATGATGGAAAACGATTCCTAAATATTTGCAGAACTTGACTTGTTCAACCAATGCACCATCTAACATCCATCTACTGGGTTTATAAATGTTAGCAAATACAACCACCTTAGATTTAGCAGGGTTGATGGATAAAGAATTCCGTGTACAATAATCACTGCATTTGGATAACAACTCTACATTAATATCTTCTTTTCCTTTCGGTATATCAGCCAAACCTCTGTTTCACCCAAGGGTCACTCTGTTTTTGTCCTGGAAGTGGTTGCACTTCAGAGGGAGACTCCAGTATACAAACGGCTGGTTCATTTCCAAGTTTCATAGTTAGAAAGTATCACGCACACTCACATACTGGTTGAACTGAGGTTGAGGATTTCTATCTGACTGTGATGGTTGCCCTTTACAGGTGCTAACTTTGTGGGTTCTTTCGGGGTGGGCACCACCGTACCATTATGTCATCGCAGACTGTTCCGGATCAGGCATCAGGGACATTTGTATTTCCTGCATTCCCACCTCCCCATTTGCCCCACCAGCATAAGTGCCGCTTATGCTGGCAGGGTGGGCAAACATACTGGCTCCCAGAGCCTACACCTTGCAGAGCCATGCCAACCTCAAACTGTAGGCATTCCAGGGGGTGGAACCAGTGGTGGGATCCAAAAATTTTAGTAACAGGTTCCCATGGTGGTGGGATTCAAACTGTGGCGTAGCGCCAATGGGGCTGGGTGGGGCACGACGGGGGTATGGCCAGGCATTCCGGGGGCGGGGCATTCCTGGGCAGGGCTGTGGCAAGGACGCAGCCGCTGCTCCGGTCCTTGGGCGGGAAACGGATGCACGCAGGCGCAGGCTGCCACTCACGCCAGTGCACCTCCTGCTAGACTGCTTCAAGTTCTGCTCGCTACTGCTGAGAGGAGGGGCGTAACTAAAGTCACGTGGCAAAATCACCAATTAGTAACCCCCTCTCGGCACACACAAATAATTAGTAACCTACTCTCGGGAACCTGTGAGAACCTGCTGGATCCCACCTCTGGGAGGAACTGACTTTAGTTGGCTTCCACCGGGCTTTGGAGCCGGGAATGCCCCCAGTGCAGGCCTTGAAGTTAAGCTACCCAAAAGGGTGGCGTAAGTCTGCTTAGCCCCATGGAGGACTTTCAGGCGGCTGGAGAGTTTCTAATGTTTGCTGCCTCACCGCGCCACCTGGAAGGACTCCTGGGGCAGCGCATCAGTGGCGCTGGTCCCCTGCTGCTGGAGCTGTCAGAATTGGTCTGTTAGCATTGCTAGTAAATTGTGTATTTTTCTTTATTGGATTTGAATTTTCCGTAATTATGTTTTGCTTTGTATTTCCTGCATTCCATGGCTGCTTAGCCCTGCAATTAGCATTGTGGTGTCTCCACTTCAAATCTAGTTTTCATTTCAAATAGTCTTGTCTCATCTGATGGTGGTTGTAATAGGCAATGCGTGTGAAAAGTGACTTACACAGATGTTTAATTTTTTGGATCCTAGATTCTAATATAAAATGGAGAGAGGTAATCAGAATTCTAAACAAGGTGCTGGGCCTTCTAATTCCGCCGTTGCTCTCATTCAAAAAGAATGAATCCAACCAGGAATACTTTCTAAAGAATCCTCAACAAGGACAGCTCTTGTTTCCCAAGCACCAAAACCTCTTTCCAGAGTTCATTACTTGCGCTCTGCAATTGTTTGTACTTTTCTTGCCCTTATTAGATCAGTCTAACCACTCATCTGTCCAATCTTAGTTCCCACACTTAATTAAAAGGGCTATACGGAAAAATGTCATTGCAGTTGATTCCAATTAACCCCTCCAGTCCTTGTTCTTTTATTATAATAATTGCATTTGTGGGTCTCCACCAAATGCTCATCTTTTAACTCCCATGTACTGTTAAGATAAGGTTGTGGTTGTCAGTACAAAGCAAAAACTGTATGTGGCTACATAAATGTTAACATAAAACATTACGATAGAAGATAAAATCAAACTCCTGTGAGATGCACTAGAAGGTTGCCATCACATATACAAAACAGTTTGCTCATCTTGTAGACATGCTCTGTGGAAATGGCTTTGTTCCTCAGCAACGATTTCAGTTTAGTTGAATTTTGGTAATCAGTCAAATTATAAATCAAGTCAAGAAGAGATGCTGTGCTGCTGCTTGTGACTGCTTAGCAGACTGAGCACAAAACTAGACATTGTTTTTAGATGATGTGTTCATTTCCTAAATATATATTGATAATTATATATTGGGATCAGAGTCTGGCTTTAAAAAACCCGTTCTGGAAAAATGTCCGTATTGCAGAGTTTGAATCTTTTGATGTGAATGTGAGGTTAGTCTGCCAGCATTAGAATCCTTATTTATAACCAGCCAATCAAGGCAGCCTGGGGGTACAATGTCACAAGGTCTAAGTCTATCCAAGTGTAGCTTCTGGATACACGATCTGTTTAGCTAAGCATGAAGCACATTTTAATTCATATTGCCTCTCTAAGAAGGTGGAGGTTGTATCTCTGGTGGCAACACATGTAAAGGCCATCCAGCAAGCCTCATGTGGAGAATCGGGGAATCTAACCCAGTTCTCCAGATTAGAGTCCACATACTGGCTTACGACCCACACGAGGTAGATTTTTTTAAGTCTATCCTGTTAATATTCCTAATTTGATTTCAAAGAGCTAAAAGCTAAACAGTGGTTGACAGTATTTCAAAAGAAGAGGGAAAGGATTAAAGCCAAAATTGGGTTCTCCCTCATTTACCTGTCCAGATGCAAGGATCGGGAGTTCAGAGCATAAAGACCAAGGAATGCCCCATAGAGCTTTTCCTGAAGACCCTTGTTTGATTTATTTACATGATTTGTTATTGTTCTCAAAGTGCCTTACCAAAAAAGTAATCCAAGCAGAGAGCATAAAAGTAATCAAAGCGTTTACATAGATTTCAGTATATAAAATAATTCAGTATATTTTTTAAAAGGAGCAATAGTGGCGTAGTGGTTAAGAGCAGGTGCATTCTAATCTTTGATTCCCTGCTCTGCCGCTTGAGCTGTGGAGGCTTATCTGGGGAATTCAGATTAGCCTGAGCACTCCCAATACACACCAGCTGGGTGACCTTGGGCTAGTCACAGCTTCTCGGAGCTCTCTCAGCCCCACCTAGGAGCAGCAGTGGCGTAGGAGGTTAAGAGCTCGTGTATTTAATCTGGAGGAACCGGGTTTGATTCCCTGCTCTGTCGCCTGAGCTGCGGAGGCTTATCTGGGGAATTCAGATTGGCCTGTGCACTCCCACACACGCCAGCTGGGTGACCTTGGGCTAGTCACAGCTTCTCGGAGCTCTCTTAGCCCCACCTACCTCACAGGGTGTTTGTTATGAGGGGGGAAGGGCAAGGAGACTGTAAACCCCTTTGAGTCTCCTGCAGGAGAGAAAAGGGGGATATAAATCCAAACTCTTCTTCTTCTTCCTCTTCTAAAACCCTATAAAACACTGAAATTTACATAAATTGCCAAGTTCATTAATAAAAGGTCAATTTTTAAAAAAGAATCTTAATATTTGGGGAAATAAACATATTAACTGAGGACCTGAAAGAAGAAAGAGCATCATATATGATTGTCCCTTTGGGTGGGGGTGGGGCGCATTACATAAATGGGACTCAAAGCTTAAAAGTTTTCTCAGGCCACTGCAGAAATTAAGAGCATCTGCAGAAAGTAAGAGCATGGTGCTGGGACAATAACCTAAGAAAATAGCCAGGATTATATGGAAGACGCTGTCCTTCAGATAATCTAGTCCCAGGATTGTGTATTAATGATTAAAACATTTTTTTCTCTTCCTTTCCTACCTATGTAGGATTTCTAAGACAATCTGCAGCAAAGTTAAAACAATATATTGTCAAAGGCTTTCACAGCCAGACGGTGGCCACATAGCCCAGAAAACCTACAACAGCCAAAGTTACAACAATATGAAACAGTGAAATCAGTTGGAAGAACTCCACAAATAAGCAGAATAAAAATTAGTCACCAGCCAACATACAATAAGATAGTTGTCATCGAGAAATGAAGTCTCCCCCACTGCTTCAAACTCCTCTAAAGCCTTGTTAAATACGCTTCTTTTCTGCTGCCATGAAACATTAACAGGAACAGGCTGGGCGGACTTCCCTCCACAACAATGCTATCAGTACTCAGCCTCCGGCAGCCATCAAGGTTCCTTTGGGGAGGGACACATAAAGGCCCCTTCTGCACATGCAGAATAATGCACTTTCAATCCATTTTCAGTCCACTTTGCAGCTGGATTTTACTGTGCAGAATAGCAAAATCCACTTGCAAACAATTGTGAAACAAGGTGTCCTCCATGCAGATACACTCTTATAAGCCCGTGACGTCAATGGACTTGGAAGGGCATAACTCTTCTTAGGATGGCACTGATAGAGAAGTAGCGGTGAAGCTTTCCACTAGGTACATATGATCCTCAAGATAGTCTGCGCTCAAACCTGCTAGGGGCTAAATGTCAAACCCATCACTTGGAATTGTGTGGACAGATGAATTCGCAAACTTGCATACATAAAACCAAGTTTTGCCTTTGCATTGCTATGTGGTGTCGTTTGTGTTTGGTTCCAATATTTTGGAAAAAGACCTATCTCTGACATAACAGCCAAATGGAAACATTTGAGACCGCAAATCAGCAGCTAGTAGCCCGAGACCGCAAATCTACTTTATTGTAGACTTCCCTTTGGCAAATTAGAGACAAGAAAAGTGAGTGTGGAGAGAGCTGTAGCTAAGAGGGTTTCCTGATAGGGTTGCTAGCTTCTAGGTGGGACTTGGGGATCCCCTGGAATTACAGCTCATCTCCAGTCAACAAATATCAGTTCCCCTGGAGAAAATGGATGCTTTTTGGGGGGGGGGGTGGACTCTCTGGCATTGTACCCCACTGATGTCCCGGTCTTCCTCAGGCTCCACCCCCAAACCTCCAGGAGTTTCCCAACCTGGATCTGGCAACCCTGCCCCCCCATTCCCCCCCCCCCATAGCTGGGAGGGACCTGGCCACCCTACTTACTGACACTCTATTATGGGGAGTTGCATGGTGGTCTAATCCCACTCTCCACCACCTGCACAATGTAAAAAATGTTGCTCATTGAGATCCTTTTTTCATATGATGTTTATGAGTTTTTTAAATTAAATATTCAAGACTACTCTAAGGCAGTTTGAGTCTTTCTTGCGGAAGAAGGTTGAGTATAAACGAAATGAAATACTGTTCTGGGCACAGGTTCAAGGTAGTTTTCACATCTTGATATTCAAGAGCTGCAATTTTCCAGTCTTCCTGTATGTATAGATTTCTGATCTAGAAAATGTAGCCTACATCCAGGTTATTCTGTATTTCACTGAATCAAATTTAATTTTACCTAAGAGCTTCTTCATATGGGCACATGTTATGCCTCTTGCAATATATGGCCTGCGGGACACAACGGCCAAATATCAATGGATGGAGTATAAAATAATAATCAAAGTTGACAAAGCATAAATATTTACATTTCCAGCATTGCCATGACTCAGATATGAATGATAGTCGGGATGTGTGTAATTCAAATGCATGAAAATTGGAAGAGGCAACAAATAGATTTGTGCCCTTCTCAGAATGGAAGGTTTTCAAATTCTAAATGACAGTTTTTAATTAATTTTCAGGCTTCAAAAGCTTGTGATTAATAGCTGCCTCTGAGAAACAGCCATCTGAACTGACAGCCGGCCTCGTTTAATAGAAGACAAAAATGTGGGATGTATTATTGCTCAGCAAATTTAGTTAGATAGAAATTTAGAGCATAATATACCTTACCATTTGGATGATTTTTTTCTCTTTTTAGATGAGCATGGCAGATCATATTTTTGTGGGGTGGAGACTTGAAGTTTAGCAGATTAATTGTAATGCGAGCTTTTGTGAACAGGCTAGGTACACAAAGTGAATTCTCAGTGAGTAAACACCCATATTTATACGATTAGCTGAATTATCTTAAGAGGGGAGGAATGCTCAGACCTGTGTAGCTTTCACTTAGTGCATACCGTGTTTCCCCGAAAATAAGACAGGGTCTTATATTAATTTTTGCTGCAAAAGATGCATTAGGGCTTATTTTCAGGGGATGTCTTATTTTTTGCGCCCCAGGGGCACAGCGCCCAGGGGGTGGGGGTGTTCCAGGGGCATGGCAAGGGCGTTCCGGGGGTGGGCAGGGGTGTTCCGGGCGTGTGGTGGGGTAGGGCAGGGCAGGGCAGGAGCTGTGCCGGGAAATCTGTAACTAGGGCTTATTTTTGGAATAGGGCTTATATTTCAAGCAACCTCCAAAAATACCGAAAAATCATGCTAGGGATTATTTCCGGGGTAGGTCTTATTTTCGGGGGAAAACAGTATTTACACAAGAGATTTTATGAGTCGTGAAAACGTGTTTTACTCATGGGGGGCATCTGTCGGCCACTGAGTTCTGATTCCAAACCATCAGTAGAAATGGAGACTCTTCGGCAACGTTTCTATAGTTCTCCTTCAAAGTACTGGCTTTGGCTATAGCTTCTACAACTTCCTTCAGACAGTCAGTGACTGATTGGATATGAAACCTCTGGAACTCCAGCAGACAGGAGGAGGAGAATATATCATAATGGAAACGTAAGAAAATCCTTTACTCCATGCAGTGCATTCTATCCTTCCAGTGATCAACATGCATGGCTGGTACTTTTTTCAGATATTGCATCACCAACCAGGAACATGGTTAAGACGTACCATTTAGATTAAGCCAAAGACAGTTCTGAACAGATTTTTAATCTGAAAAAGTGTGTGTGGGGTGGGGGGGGTGGGGATTGAACCATGAAAGATGAATGTGACATAATGAAAGATGACATAATTTATTAGATGTTGGCATCAGCATTTGGACTACACCATCTGACCATCCACAGCCTTTAAATCCCTGCACCCTCTGCAAAACTGATGCTGTGCTGTTCCTAACAGAGGATTCTCTAAGCTGGCTTGTATTGTTTAGCCCTGGCCAGTATATACTTGCAATCAGTAGTTTTGTGGTGTTCTAGAACACGGTGATACAGCCCGGAAACCATACAACCCCCCCAGTGATTCCGGCCATGAAAGCCTTCAACAATACAATCACTAGTTTGGCCATATACAGTTTGGCCATGTTCAGAGGACCCTGGTATTGAAATCAGGCCGTAACCATTTGCCTTTATTTTATACAGTTTTCTCATTGACCACCTATCTTACAGAGGTAGCTGTGTTAGTCTGTGTCACAGTAAAAACAAAATAGAAGCCTTGTGGCATTCGAAAGACTAAAGTTTTTATCCTAGCATAAGTCTCCATGGACTGGAGCCAACAAGGTAGATCCTGTGACTTGAATCCACCAGTGATTTTCATGGATGCAATTTCTGTGCATGGTGTGGGACTTCCCATTGTTCCCCTCTCCCACTGCTGCCGAGAATGCCTATTCTTAGAGAGAAGATTTAAAATGGGAGGGCTACTGCAGGAGAGGAACATTAACAAAAATCAAAAAACCCCCCCCCGCCCCGGTAAAATCCTCTGTGAGATCTAATTAATCTCTCATTCATCTGAGGAAATTGGGTCTTGGTTATGGCAATTTACATTAGAATAAAAATGACTTGATGGAAAAGATTTCTGTTTTTGTATTGCCGAAGGCTTTCACGGCCGGAATCACTTGGGTGCTGTGTGGTTTCCGGGCTGTATGGTCGTGTTCTAGCAGCATTCTCTACACGGCCATACAGCCCGGAAACCCCACAGCACCCAAATTTCTGTTTTTGTTAGGGGTCATCTGTTTGATTTAAAAAAAACCCACTCCTTTATCTTAAAAAAGATTGACCAGTTGAGGAATGGAATGGCCAGATAGGCAGAAAAATAAATGCTTATAACATTTAACAAGCACATAAAGGTGCTGAATCAAACTGCTGATCTATCAAGGACAGCTTGGTCTACTCTGACTAGCTGCAGCTGTCTGGGATCATTGGTAACGCTTGGACATGGCCCACCCACCCTAGTAGGTCCGAGGGGTGGCATGCAAGGGAAGGGGAGTGAGGGGAGTGAGTGAGGGGTGGCATGCAAGGGAGGGGCGGGAGGGAGGGGTGGCATGCAAGGGAGGTGAGGAAAGGGGCGGGGGGATGGCATGCAAAGGGGAATGGCATGCAAAGGAGGGGAGGGAGGATCATTAGTAACGCTTGGTCTACTCTGACTAGCTGCAGCTGTCTGGGATCATTTGTAATGCTTTTTCACATCACCAGTCACCTGAGCGCTTTTAACCTGAGAGCGATGGGGATTGAACCTGGGAACATATGACTGCGAAGCAGATATTGAATAGCACAAAACAAAACTCACTCTCATGTCAATCTGAATCCATATTTTAGCAGATGATAACATGAAACACAGATACTCCAGTCACATACACATTATACATGAGGCTGCCTTGTACCGAGTCAGAACTTTTGGTCCATCAAGGTCAGTCTTGTGCAGGGGCGAATCTAGGAAAACTGGAGCCCGGGGACAAAATCTGAGTTTGGTGCTCCCCCACCCCCACCCCAGGTATGGATGACCACCCTCCCCCACAACGACCAAACAATGATTTTTGGCACCAGCTCACAAAACACCTCCCACCACCAGCAAAACATACATGGCTTTCTCCCCACCAACTCTCTTTCCTAATTGTGTCCTCACACCAACCCTATGAGGTAGGTTGTTAGCCTCAGAAAGAGCTCCAAGCCAGTGCAAGTGGGAATTAACTTTTAAGCATGTAAATCTCTCACAAGTCACCCCCCATCTGAAGGTTTACCAAGCAAACATCAGCATCATATCTCACAAATCACCTCCTACCCCCAGCAAAACAGGCATGGCTCTCTCCCCACCACTTTCCTAATTGTGTCCTCACACCAACCCTGTGAGGTAGGCTGCTAGCCTGAGAAACAGCTCCAAGCCAGTGCAAGGGGAATTAACTTTTAAGCATGTAAATCTCTCACAAGTCACCCCCCATCTGAAGGTTTACCAAGCAAACGTCAGCATCATCTTCAGTTCTGCTGCTGCTGCTGCTGGGCTCCCTGCTCAGCTTGCCTTTTCCTGTGCCTGCCGGCGCCTGGCTGCTGGGGAGAAGGCTTCTGAGAAATGCCACACTTAATTTAAGGCGAATAAGGCATGCTGGGTTAGAGGGAGGGGAGGCGGAGCTCCCCAGTCCTGCTCCTGGGAGCCCAGTGGGACTTTTCCCCCGCCCCCTGGACACTCCAGGCCACCGTACAGAGTGGGCGGGGCTAGGCTGCTTCAGTGCCTGCTTTCTAGGGCTTGCTCAATCCCTCCCTGTGTAGGAGGATGTTTTGGCGCCCCCCACGTGACCTCAATCGATGCGCCCGGGGACAAGGGGTACCCCATGTCCCTAGGCAGGAACGCCAGTGGTCTTGTGTGCTCTGACGGCATCTCTCCAGAATGAGTTTTTTCTCTCATCAACTTTTATTTCATCTTTTTGTAGTTGGAGATGCCAGTGACTGAACTTGTGACTTTTGACATGCAACCACTGAGCCATGACCCCATTTCTGTGGAATCTTGATAACCTGGAAAAAATAGAAAAAACTTTTTCCCATTTGTGGAAATAGGCATCTATGCAAAATTACTTGTGACTGTTGCCAGGATCCAATGCACTGCTTACTGCAAGATGTTCTTACACAGGAACTTTTCACCTCTTCCCTCCCTGCAGTATCCCCCTGTACTGCTTGGAAACCCATAACTTTTGAGTTGTGAACAGCTTCTGAGATGTTTGGCAAATAGGCGAGGGTCATGGTTTATATATCTTCTGGTGACAGTCTTGTGCATTTTCTGGTTTGTTAGTCTCTTGTCCACTGAAGAAGTGACCTTGTGTGAATCCTTGAGTTCGCCATTCAGTTTGTGTGTCATCATCTCAATTTCTGTAAAACTAGGTCACTTCCCTGACCTGGATAGTCCAAGCTAGCCAGATCTCCTCAGATCTCAGAAGCTAAATAAGGTCAACTCTGGCAAGTACTTGGATGGGAAACCTTCAAGGAATACCAGGGTGATGACACGGAGATAGACACTGGCAACCCAGTTCTGGATGTCTCTTGCCTTGAAATCTCAACCGGCGTTGCCATAAATCAGATGTGACTTGACAGTGAAGAAAAGGTCACTAAGGGCCAACAGCAACATTTTTGCAATTCAGTTTTATGCAATATTGACAAGACGTCTCTGAAGAGCATTGATTTGGGAAAACTTCAGAAGACTTTATAATGCAGTCCTAAGCAGAGTTAAGTGCATTGATTTCCACAGACTTAGAAAGGTGTAACTCTGCTTAGGGTTGCACCATCAGCATTCTGAGCAGTTTGGCGAAATCCAATAAAACTTGATAGATTTGTACCATTTTAATGGAAAAACAGAGCAATCCCTTGCCTGTTGACTTTCAGATTTTTGCTCACTTTGTGTAATCGTGAACTGTGTTTTCCCTGGGGTGAAAGTGAAATTATTTTGGCAAAGATGCGAGTTAGTGATAAATGAATGGTCACCGTGAAATGCTTTGGCCAGTTTGCAGTTCTCATTTGCTGTTTCTAAGCAGCTAGTTTTGATAACTTCCATCTAATTAAACCTTTAACAAAGATGTTTGTAATAGCAAAATACACCAGACTCCCCCTGAGCTGAATCGGCCTCATGAATTGAATAGCTACAAAATTAAATGTGTCAGATAGAATTTTAAGCTTGCACATCTGTGAAGAGTTTGCTCAGAATGCAGCTCTTCTGAGCCTAGAAGAGCACTCCCTGCCAGCATGGCCACTGGCCATGCTGACAGGGGCTGATGGGAATTGTAGTTCCTGAACACTTCGAGCGCCGCACGTTCCCTACCCCTGGTTCTGCTCAGAATCGTTTCATACTTTATCAGTCTTCTGCCAGCATGGGTCACCAGCCATGCTGGCAGGGGCTGATGGGAATTGTAGTTCCTGAACATCTGGAGAGCCGCAGGTTCCCTACCCCTGGTCTAGTTCAGCCCATTCACATGCCTTTGGAAACAATGGGGGAAAAATGACAAGTGGAAGAACATCTTCGCATGAGAAACACCGTACTGACAACTATATGTTTCCAAAATTGTGTGTCACGTTATCTGACAACTAAAATATTATATTACTGTGATTGTATTTGCATGAGGAAATATAATTGTGGCATTTGCATAGGGCCAGTGTGTTGTAGTGGCTAGACCCTGTTGAGGTTGATGCCATTATACCAGAGGTGGGATTCTAATAATTTAACAACTGGTTTGCCCTTCCCCGCTGCACCCCCTCCGCTGCACCGCCCCCCACTTCCCTTCTGTGGAGGAACTTCTTGTGGGAGTGGAGGGGGGGCAACGGGGCCTCGCCGCTGCTGCTCTGAAAGCCCCCTCACTCTCCTGGGAGAGTGTGTTCCGAGCTTTTAGCACCTCAGACCAGCCAGGTGGCAAGGCACCTGGCTGCTCCAGAGCTCTGAAAGCTGCTTTTAACAACTGGTTCTCCAAACTCAACAAAAAATTAGGTACCAGTTCTACCGAACTGATGCGAACTGGCTGAATCCCACCACTGCATTATGCCCTGTTGAGGTTGCTTCCCTCCCTAAACTTTGTGCTCCCCAGGCTCTACCCACACATTTCCAGGAATTCCCCAACCTGTGCACAACCCTCAGGGGGAACAGATCTCTGTAGCCGGGAGATTCACTTGAATTCCAGGAGATCTTCAGGCACCTCCAGGAGATTGATAATCCTTGAAGGAAAGAACGGAGCAGGAAAAGGGGAGAGGCTGTTTGGGCTTTCAGGAAAGAGAAAGAGGAAATAACGGGGACGGAGAAATAAAATGCCCTTTGCAAGTCCTTGTAATATGCTATTATCCTAGTAGATATATAATATATCCAGTGGAAAGCATAGTATGGGGGTTCAGGAAAGCATAGAAGGACTTATCAGACCCGCTAGCCGGCTGAGGCAACCCCCACCTGCTCCCGGTGTGGCCTAGAGAGTCCATTGTGGGCTAGCCAGCCTAGAAAGCCACCCCACCCCCTGCTCCAGCCTGGTGAGTCTGCTGCAGGCTTGCTTGTCCAGGCTCCCATCCCACCCCGCTCCTAATCTGTCCCAGTGAGCCACCATCCCATGCCAATTGCTGTGGACTCACCAGCTAAGGCAGCCACCCGTCATGCTGATCTGAGCTGGTGAGGTTGATGTAGGCTTACCAGTTGAGGGAGCCCCCCCCCCCCCCCCGCAGTGGCAACCACCTTCCCCCCATTTCAGCCGTTCCAGGCTGGCAAACCTACCGTGGGTTCGCCACCTGAGGTGGCCCCCCCCCCCCCATTGCCCACCTGGGCTAGTGAGTCTAATTCAGTGTCACCAGCTCAGGCAGCCACCCCTTCCCCACCTCGCACCCTGCAGTGCTGATCTGGTCTGATGAGCCACTGAGGGCTCACCAATCAAGGCAGCCACACGTACATACAGCCCAACAAAGTCACATTTATGTCATATCCAGCCCTCACAACAAATGAATTTGACACCCCCGGCATACTGCTTTGAAGGGCTATGATTGGCTGCAGACAAACAATGCCATCCTAAGCAGAGTTACCCCCCCCACACACACACACACACATTTGACCTCAGTGGGCTTAGAAAGGTGGAACTCTGTTTAACATTGTAGTGGGTCCCAACCGGCATGAATACTTGGGGACAGGGTAGAGGTGCAAGGCTTTGGGGTTTTAACTTTCATTGTCCTGTCTGAGGTGCTTCTTATAATACAATGTTATGCCAGCGCTGGAGGCATACCCTAGGCTAGAGAAGATTAATAAAACACTGAAACCCTGCTCTACCTGGAACACACTACTGGCAGCACTCAATTCTTGGTGCCAGGGTATCTTCAGGATGAACCAGCTTAGGTCTTAGTTACCATACTAAACTATTTGGAGGATTATGCTTTTAGCTGTATAAATGTATTTCCCATTTTGAAGTTTGGTACATAAACAATGCAAAAATGCAATTAGTATCCAAAAATGCAATTAGTATCCACGTGGTATATTTTAACAAATTGATCCGTTTATAATTGAAAATTTACAATAAATCATACAGAGCCCCTAGAGGATGGGGCGGTATAAAAGTTTAATAAATAAATAAAATAAAAAAATTTTCATGCGCATTTCTTCATCCAACATTATATCACATCAGAAATAAATACATAATTTTACATAAACAATTCTTAGTTACAAGCAATTCAAAGTTGCAAAAATGTGAGGTGGGGCTAGTTAGCCTTCCGGATTTTTGGTTAACCTCGTATAACCTTCCAAGGCCCCTCCTGAAATAAGCAAATGTATATAATTATCATGTATGTATGGTAACTGGCAATCATAATATAACCCAACCGTTGTGAATTTCAACTTACAACAAATTTCCTATGTGGTGATATCCTTTTGGATACTAATTGCATTTTTGCATTGTTTAGTAGTACTTGTGTATCCATTCCCCTTTATCATTGCATGATTTTGAAGTTTTGTGTCATTTTTTAATCCACTAATCAAGTTGTCCCAAAGTTATGTGAGGTTTTTCACTAATGTGTGTAACCTTTGTACCTGCCGTCCCATAAATAGTTATAACCCAAAGTCACACACAGACATGAATTAGGTTATAAAACTACTTTTTTCAGATTAAAAACTTTTAAAAAATAATAATTACAGTAGTAGACGTATGACCTCTCCCTGTCAGGTAGTTTTCTTCAGCTTTTTATTGGCATTCTCTAGATTTAATTTTCTAGGTTCCAGAAGTCATTTTCTGCTAATGTGACCCTAAAGTGTAATTGAAAATAAATCAAGTTTCACAAAATGGATGGGGGGAAAGAAACTGACAACTGAGAAATAAGCATGCTGAAAATATAAACAGGCTGCTTGCCAGGGAAGAAGAGGGGAAAATCAGAATGATTTATGTTAATACTTAAAATTATTTATGATGATTCAGTGAACTAAGAGGATGCAGTCTAATTAGATGCATTATATAAGTGCAAAGTTAGTGGCTAGTTTATTTGTTTGGTAATTGAAGTACGGAACATTTTCCTGAAGGTTCATTGCATCTGTCGGGAAGCCTGTACAGATGATCAGACTGGAATTTGATTGGGATCTCACCTGGTTAAAGGATTGGAATTTCGCCTGCTGTCTCCCCTTGACCCCTAACCTGTTATGAGAATTTCTCTCTCTGAGGAGGAGAGCATTTTGAATCTTGGGTGTTTCCCACTAGCCACTCAGGAAGGGAGGACTAAACTTATTACTTCCTGACGCCCAGGCAGGGACGTAGGTAAGGTGGGGTTTCTTGGGTTCAAACCCCTCCCAATACATGTCCGGCTCGCTTGAAACCATGCATGGAATGGAACAGCTGGAAAGCCCTCAGTCACCGAACCCACCCCATAAAAAATCTATTCCAGGGGTCTGCAACCTGCGGCTCTCCAGATGTTCATGGACTACAATTCTCATCAGCCTCTGCCACCATGGCCAATTGGCCACGGTGGCAGGAGCTGATGGGAATTGTAGTCCATGAACATCTGGAGAGCCGCAGGTTGCAGACCCCTGATCTATACCTACATCATTGCCAGGTGGGAAAGTCCCGAGCTCAGTTTAGTTCCTGCCTTGCCCAGGGAGAGCAGTTGGAAATACCTTTCCACAGCAGCTATTATTTCTATCCAGTTTCTGTCCATTTTTTCCCTCCTTCCAAGGTCTATCTTTGTTGTTGCCAGAGTGATATTAACTCTCAGCCTTAATCTCTCATGTGGTCCTTTTTTCACTCCTCTCCTCTGTTACTACTCCCTCCCCCACCCCATAGAGAACGCCGAAACTCAGGAGGAGTTCAGTGCAGATTATTTTCTTTCTGACGATACAGATCCAGGGCTACTGTCCTCTTTGGCTGTAGTCTCCAAAAAACCTCAGAGGAGGCAAAGGGGAGCAAGAACGGGCAAAAGAGCTTGTCTGAATTTTGGGAGGGTAACTTTGGAGATTTTCTCTCAGATACGACGGTAAACTGTTTTGCTTCAGCGCAAAACTGGGTTGCTGTTCATGACTCATGCTTGATTAATATGACGACTCATTATAGGATGTCTGTTTTAAAAGTACCTCAGTGGCATTGATGTATGTGTTGCATTCGTTATTTGTACAGTTGTTAGCATACTTTTCTCTTTGATCCTTTTTTCTTTTTCTTTACCTTTGTTCTATTTTAAATCTGATCATATACATAGGTGGCAAACTGAGATTCAGTAAAAAATGTATCTGGTAGGAACAAATATAGCATTTTGCTATTCTCATTCACCTCTCCATACACAGAACTTGATTCTAACCTCCCTGCATCGAAAGTTAAAGCAAAAAGTTGTGTTCTTGCTTGCTATGGACAATGTCAGTTTGTCTGTCTGGAGTATTTTTATCCCACTCTCCTTCCTTCAGTGTATTAAACACAGCATACACCATTTTCCTTTCCTGATTGTATCCTTATAAGAACTGCATGAGGCAAATTGCATGAAGGTTTGGCACAAGGTCACCCAATGTTATGAGCCAGTCCCTGGGAGACAAAGAATCTGATGTGGCGCCTGAGGGCCAGAGGCGTAGCTGGGCCAGAGTGTGCCCAGTGCACACTCTGGCTCCCCCCCCCCGCCCCCCCCACGGCGCCACCCACCACCATTTATTTTAGGAAACCGAGCCGGCTCAGTTTCCTAAAGTAAGTGGGGGGGCGCTGTGGAGGGAGGGACTGGGGGGAATTTTGCACCCCCCACGTGACCCAAATCCGTGCGCCTGGTGCGTGGCGCGCACCCCCCCTTCCCCCTGGTAGCTTCGCCACTGCTGAAGGCACTGTGGACTAGGAGCTGCTGGCAACAGAGCTAGGCTCAAGCCCTTCCCTTCCAGTCAAGGCAGAGCCACCAACAGAGCCTAGTGCCATCAGTTTCCTCAGACAGGCTGAGTAATGAACCAGCTGCACAAAGAAGGCAAAGACCAAGGCAGCAGCTAAGTGCTAAAAGGAGAAGTGCTTGCATTGCAGCTAGGTATGGCAGAAGGCTCAGCAAAATGGAGGCATCTGCATCTGAGAAGGACTGAGTCCTTGCAGGATCCCAGCTTCATTAACCAAGATTGCCTATATAAACCCTGTCTTGGACTCGGCTCTGTCTTGGTGTAATTAGTTTGTTTCACTGGAAAGCTCCGCATGCCAGGTTTCCTGTTCCAGGCCTCGTGTCTAGCCTGCCTGCTTGAACTCCTGGACGTGCTTGACTCTGGACTGACTATGCCTTTGCCTGCTGCCTTTCTTGACCTCAGACTGTCTGACCACACCTTTGCCCACTACCTACCTTGATCTTGGTCTGACACACCATACCTGACGCCTGTCTGCAGCACACTTCATGGCAGAACAGGATTTTTAAGCTGGGTCTCTGATATCCTAACCCCGTGGTGGTGAACCTTTGGCACTCCAGATGTTATGGACTACAATTCCCATCAGCCCCTGCCAGCATGGCCAATTGGCAAGGGCTGTTGGGAATTGTAGTCCATAACATCTGGAGTGCCAAAGGTTCGCCACCACTGTACCTAACCTGACATTCTAACCGCAAGCAAGTGTTGGTTTCATGTCATTTCTGATGGCAGCTTTGCCCCTTTCACACTTTCACCCTCCTAGATGTTAATGGATTAATTTATTACCAAGTCTCCTTTGAAAACCGTCTTCGGGATTATAATTGTCACATTTCTCTCAGTAGGTTCCATTCTTTTAGTATATCTTGCAGTGACCACTGAACTCTATAAGTTGGTCCCAGATCAATTGTAGTACAAGAATAGAAATTTGTCCTGTGTCCTGATTTATAGTTCTGAAATGAGTATGGAGGCCTAGTTAATCTTGTGGGTGTTTAGCAAAAAGCAGGTCAGCTGTTCACTTTGCTTTAACTTGTCCTGTCTACTGAGATTGCTACAGGTCTAAATAAAAATGTGAAGGGCCCTGATCGCTTTGCACATAGGAATCTTCTTGCATATAGCAGACAGAGATTTAAGGCTATTTCCCTTGCTGGAGGCAATAATAATAAGGAAAAAAACATTCTTATTGACCTAAACTCTGGTTGGCCTCGAAACCATCATTTGCTTTATTACAGGGGTCCTCAGCTCATGGACCCATTTGTAATTTTGATGCAGTGTGGCAGGCACAACCCCAAGATGGCTGCTTCAGGAGGTAGAGCAACTCCAAAATGGCTGCACAGCTGACTTTCAGTCACATGGGGAAGAGCCTTGGGCTGTGGTGGCAGCTGCTGACAAAGCAGTGTTTTAAAAAATCCATGTAGACAGTCAAATCTCCAGTAGCCAATCAGAAGTTTGCTGGGCTAAAGCCACACCTGGCCCTGCCCCTCTTCTAAAAGCACTTGCCGGTGCTAGGAAAGTTGTTGGCAAGTGGCACCATCTTCAGGGTCTCGGTTCCAATAGCAAAATGTGTGGTTCTGTGCTGATCTCTCCAGCAGCAAAATGGGGCCACTCACAAGCAAGAGGGACGTTTCTTCATATCCAAGGGAATCTACTTGTTACCCAAAATGATGGGAATGTGTCCCTTTTAGAGTGAGGAATTAGTGAGAGCAGACTCTGGGCTTAGGAAGAGGTCGGGCAAGCTTGGGATCTTTGTTGCCTATGTATACAAAAGTCAGCTTTTGCAAGAAAGTGCGCAAAAAGAGAGCAAAATAAAGTTTAACAAATTTGTTTAGGGATAATGGGGTAAACAAACACATAATGATCAGAGCAGCAGAATATACACACAGGATATAAGCAGTGTTGAATGCAGAGGCATAGCAAGGGGGGAAAGCACCCGGTGCACTGGTGCATCCTCCGCCCCTGTCCCGCCCCGGAACGCCCTTGCCACATCCCCACAGGGATGCGCGCTTGGTGCGTCACACACACCCCCACCCCCTTGGAGCTATGCCTCTGGTTGAATGGATAGGTATGGGATAGATGAAGGGAATTGGGGCGTAAGGGTTATAGACAACTGACCTTGGAGTGGAATGGTGCAATGGGCAATCCATGCTTAGCTCTGGTAGAAGAAAGAACATAAGAACATAAGAACAAGCCAGCTGGATCAGACCAAAGTCCATCTAGTCCAGCTCTCTGCTACTCGCAGTGGCCCACCAGGTGCCTTTGGGAGCTCACATGTAGGATGTGAACGCAATGGCCTTCTGCGGCTGTTGCTCCCGATCACCTGGTCTGTTAAGGCATTTGCAATCTCAGATCAAGGAGGATCAAGATTGGTAGCTATAAATCGACTTCTCCACAAATCTGTCCAAGCCCCTTTTAAAGCTATCCAGGTTAGTGGCCATCACCACCTCCTGTGGCAGTATATTCCAAACACCAATCACACGTTGCGTGAAGAAGTGTTTCCTTTTATTAGTCCTAATTCTTCCCCCCAGCATTTTCAATGAATGCCCCCTGGTTCTAGTATTGTGAGAAAGAGAGAAAAATTTCTCTCTGTCAACATTTTCTACCCCATGCATAATTTTGTAGACTTCAATCATATCCCCCCTCAGCCCCCTCCTCTCCAAACTAAAGAGTCCCAAACGCTGCAGCCTCTCCTCATAAGGAAGGTGCTCCAGTCCCTCAATCATCCTTGTTGCCCTTCTCTGCACTTTTTCTATCTCCTCAATATCCTTTTTGAGATGCGGCGACCAGAACTGAACACAGTACTCCAAGTGCGGTCGCACCACGGCTTTATATAAGGGCATGACAATCTTTGCAGTTTTATTCTCAATTCCTTTCCTAATTATCCCCAGCATAGAGTTTGCCTTTTTTACAGCTGCCATGCATTGAGTTGACATTCCCATGGAACTATCAACTAAGACGCCTAAATCCCTTTCCTGGTCTGTGACTGATAGCACTGACCCCTGTAGCGTGTATGTGAAGTTTGGATTTTTTGCCCCTATGTGCATCACTTTACATTTTGCTACATTGAACTGCATTGAACTGAAGAAGAACACATTGTGGGACTGTACCCACAGACACAGAGATATCTGGAGATATTGAACAATGGTTACTGGGAGAGGGGGCTTCTTATAGGTAAAAAGGAACCCTCAGGGTTATGCAGAGTGGCCCGTAATGTCCCAGGACAAAGAGGAGTCCTGCCTTTCTGGGGAAAGACAAGAGACCGACATCAACCTTAATGGTTTGAGTTATTAATCTAATGGTTGAGGCATTATCTTGATGGGCCAAGCTTGGGAATGCCTGACAGTGGGAGGAAACTAATGACATTACAGTTTCTATAACAATGACAATGTAAACGAGGTGGTTGTTAGAGAGATTAGTCAGAGGAAGAAGTTCTTGAGTTAATGCAACACTTGGCAGGAGCACTCGGGGTAAACACATTAACAAGTCCTGCATGGGTATACAGTCCAGAGCTGGAGATGGGAACTCTCTCTAGGGCAGGATCATTGTGCTCTCTTAATCTCTTCCGGAAGGGTGTGAGATAGGTTTTTTTTTAATGGCTAGCACTGCTAGCCACCTCAAGGGTTGGCAGGATGAGTAAAGATACAGCTGTCTTAAAAGCAGGGTTCCCCCAACCCACCGTGGGTCAGTCTGGTATGCAGAAAAGTATGGGGTTTCCAATTCAAATGAAAATGGCAAATAAAGAAACCTCTGCCTCTGTGCTATTATTGAATCCTGGTAGCCATGGTGTAGTCTTCATTCTGTCTGCTTGTTTTCCTGCAACCTAAATGCATGATATGCTTTTGCCAGGTAGGTCTCCAGGTTTGTTTGAGCTGGATTATCAGATGTGCAGGGGTGTTATCTATTTGGTCTTTGTGTGGGGTCTGGCAGATTAGAGCATCCCCTGCATGCGTATGGCATGTACAACCTAGACTTAAGGTCTGGGGCTAAATTGCAACTTGTTTCTGTCTGTTATATGCACAAATCCCATTTTTTTACACCGCAATTCTAAGACCAATGAGAAAAAGAGAAACGCAGCGGTTAACATGCAAAGTACTGTTATTGTCTTAACATGATACAGACTAGAAATAGAGAATCTGCGAAGAAAACCGTGAGCAGGCAGATGTACAACATAAACCAAATAAAAATAATCATTCTGCCCAGTCTTAGAGTGCAAAATTGCACTTCCTTTCTCAATTAAAGTTATCTTTTAGGATCCAAATTATGTGCTTTGTGCTTGGCTAGCCCAGAGCAGACCAGCCCAGAAATAAGAGATAGGTGCTGGGCTGCTTGAAATGAAGCCAGAAGTTGCAGTGGGATACACAGGAACAGAGATTAGGGTAATAGGAGGAGAATCCTTGACTAAGACACAATTATGGAATCCCCTCCTCAGGGAGATTCATCTTTCTCCTTCTTATCATTGTCCTCCACCAATAACTGTTTTGTTCGGCCTTCCCTGACTGACTGTTCCTTCTGTGTATGTTTTTAATTGTGTGTGCATTTCCAAAGCTTGTTTTAATGTTTTTGACTGCCACCTGGAGTCCCTGAGCTGAGTGGAAAGGCAGCATCGAATAAAGAAATTATATATACAGTCATACCTCGGGTTTCACCGGTTTCAGGTTTCGCCAATCGCTCCCGGCCATTTTTTTACCTCAGGTTTCGCCGGTCACCTCGGGTTTCGTTTATGCAAATGGCGTAAATTTATGCCATTTGTGTAAATTTGCTACGCCATTTGCGTAGCGCATGCATATACACCGTAACCTCAGGTTTTGCCAGTTTCGGGTTTCGCCGAGCATCGCCGGATGGATTACGGATTACCAGTGAAACCCAAGGTATGACTGTATGTATACACACAAACATGCATTCAGACAGACAGACAGACAGACAGACTGGAATGCACCCTGAACTGATATTAATGGGCGCTGTTTCTGCCCAGTAACAGAAAACCAATTTAGGTTAGGACTGAGGTGCATGGGCATGACTTGAAATGATCCTTGGGCGAGCTGCTGTTTGCTTAAGACCCCTGTATCTATAAGCTTTGCTGTAAGCTTAAGACCCCTGTATCTATATGCTGCATCCCCAGTCTGCATTGAGTCCCTCTTTGCCTGGGGATCAAGTTGAGAACATGGATTATACCTGTTGACTGACTCCAGAGAAGTACATGAAAAAGCCAATTGTATAGTTAGGCTCCTAGAAGGGAAGGGAAGTTGAGGTGAACACTGTTCAAACAACTGTTTGAGCAGCAAAAGGGGCAGCCCCACTGACCAATTAAAAAATCTGGACATGGGTAGAAATCATGGGCTGCTGCCCATTACCACCCCATTTTCTCTCCGTTCATTGGACGGTAGGGAAACAAGCCATAAACTGCTTGCTTCACTTCAATGTAAACACCAAGGGTGTCATGAGAGAGAGGAGCTAAAAAGGGTATTTAAAAAAAATAGCTCCATCATTCACCAAATTGTAAATGAATTTCCTTGAGGCTTCATAACTCAAAATCAAGAGATTGTGGACAGCTCATTTTCTATAGCTAATGAGAGAAGTTGTGAGAAGATTTTTTTTTTTAATTTCACAAGGGCACTTGCCAGTCACTTATCTCAAAGTTGTCTTGGAGAATGTAGTTATTAGCATTGAATGAGTATGTATCTTTGGCACAAATTTTGTTCCCAACTGTGAGGTCTGGGATGCCTGATCTAAGACCCCTTCCGCACATGCAGAATAATGCACTTCCAATCCACTTTCACAATTGTTTGAAAGTGGATTTTGCTATTCTTCACAGTAAAATCCAGCTGCAAAGTGCATTGAAAGTGGGTTGAAAGTGCATTATTCTGCATGTGCGGAAGGGGCCTAAGCTTGCCAGCTCTGGGTTGGGAAATTCCTTGAGGTTTGGGGGATGAAGCATGGAGAGGAGAAAGAGAAAGAGAGAGAGACTTCAGCAGAGTGTAATGCCATAAAGTCTATCCTCCACAGTAGCTTTTTTCTCCAGGAGAACTGATCTCTGCCATCTGGGGATCAGCTGGAATTCTGGGAAATGTGCAGGCCCCATATGGAAGTTGGAAACCCAAGACTGACAGGTTGAGCAAACTATCCCTTGTAAATCAGAATATTGTAATTTCTGCAGAAATATTAGGAACAAGAAGAAAGCGCTGTGATTTGATAGCGTTATTCCTTCTTGGTGATTCATTTTGAGGCAACCGGGAACAGTGCAAAAGATCTAAAGGAGAAAACAGATCACAAAAATAATCTACACCTTTGAAGTGCATGCTGATCTATCTACAGAAAAACTAGGAAGGGCTGCTCTATTACCTTACCAACAGTATCTACAGACACAGAATTGGCAGAAGCATATTGTTATGAAAAGCCTTAAGCAACTAAATCAGTTTTCATGCGAATTGTCTGTGTAATAGTAGGTTTTTCTGCTTTGCACTTTACTTTCAGTGCGGCAAAATGAATTGCAATCTCCTTAGCTGTTTAAATGGCAGAGAAGCCATTTTGCAATGATGCATGACTCATTCACCGCTCATTATCTTCCTGCTGATTTTTTTTTCTCTTGAGCCAGCAAGAAAGTCTCATGTGGGAGGTGGGGTGGGAGGGATGAGTGAGTCAAACAGCAGGGTACTTAAATTCGACTGCTGGCTTTCCATTGGTTGCATGCCCTCTTAATGTAACCAGTCAGATTCTTCACTGCCGGCTATATCCCACCCCTCCTTTCTCTTCTTGCTAGACTGAGGTTAGCAGGGTACCTATTAACTGGAAACTGATTATATTCAGTATGTGAGTGTTTTTTTCATACAAAATGTTCATCAATATGGTTGGGAACAGGGGGAAAAAAGAACCTTAGAGGAGCGCTTCCTTCACATCTATTTTGTGGGTTTCTAAATGGATGAAGACACTGGACATTTTTTTGACAACAGTGATTCCATTCTTTTTCACATTCAGATCCATAAGTTTTCCAGCTTAACCTAGAGAGATTTTTAAAAGAAACAGAATCGAAAAGAAGCTGTGTAGCCACTCCTGCATTGTGTTTAATCACAAAAACTTTAAAGTGATGCTTTCTGCAGCTCAGCTTAGGCTTTTGGAGTAGTGCTGTTTGTTTTGTTTTTTTGAAAGAATCAATTCGATATAAGTGCAGTGTTTGTTTCTCTCTCTCCCCCTCTCCAAAATGCCATCCAAAGAGTCTTGGTCAGGGCAAAAAGCTAATAGATCTGCCGTTCACAACTCGAAACAGGAGAGCCGTCACAGAGATTTATTGATGGCAGCTTTAGGAATGCGGCTGGGCTTTCAAAAGTCATCCACGACAATCTGGCAACCTCTTAAACTCTTTGCTTATTCGCAGCTGACATCGCTTGTCAGAAGAGCGACTCTGAAGGAAAATGAACACATTCCAAAGTACGAGAAGGTTCACAGTTTCAAGGTAAGACAATTGTTGGCTTCATTAGACCTATTGCTGGATTCTTGGGGTTTGTTGGAGGCACATCCTGAGAGCGGAGGTTGTGGGAGAATCCAGTGAACATCATTTGAGTAAAGTCATACTTTGCATATTTACATTCATTTAAACAATTGGAAAGGTACAATTGAAGCTGAGTTTTTACAACCAGCGTTGTGTGTAAATGTGTCAAGGGGATTGTTTTAACTGAATTTTGTACCAAAGATCTCCCCCTCTCCCTGTCTTTGGTCAGAACATTAAGTAGAACTTATCCCTGCTTAGTGCTATTAAATAGTAGCAAATGCCAACAACATGCTCAGTTGCATCTGGACAGACAGATGGTCGACATCCTCTTGCTTTCTATTTTTTTTCCTTTGCTCCATTAATGAATTGACCATGATGAAAAGAATGAGTCTTCCCACAGAGTTCTTAAAGTTACTACATCTGTATTTCTTTACTCATTCAGCAGGGGCTGGGGCTTTTTTTCTTACATTTTTACATAACCTCTAATTATTGCCTAATTAATTTTTAAAAATAGAACACTCTCACTATCTCTTGGGGAACTGGGTATAAATTATGTACTTGTGCTGTGCGTATTAATTCAGTTCTGTTTGCTGACAGTTTCTTCCACTCGTGTAATTAAAAGGATGCATGTTGAATTAAGGTTTTGTAAACAAAATATTTCCTTAATGAGCAAAAAAGAGAACTTGGTATGCCAGAGGCTGTGAGTTTATGTTCTAAAAAGTTGCTGCAGTAGTCAAGCATAAAAATATTGCCCACTTGCCTTTTTAAGTTCTCTGATCCAGAAATGCCTTCTAAGACTTTTGAACAACAGGACCCCTACAGAGCTCCACCTCTAGGGATGAAATGGGCATGCACCTGATAATTTTTTTCCCCACTGAAATGTCTTGAGCCCCGCTGTGTATAAACACACCAGAGTGTTCACAGAGCTGCAAACCAGAGATGTGTAAAATCCACTTTCAAATTACCTGCTATTTTATTGTGGTACTGCTTAGGGGATCATAGATCATACTTTGGAAATATTTGAAATTTAGCTCATTCTCCCAGTGTTGTGGGGAGAGATGAGGCATAACTTGTGAAGATGTCCTGTGCCTTTAGGATTGTCCTTCAGTACTATTCAGTTGGCAACAGCTCTCTCTGGGCACTTGCAGCTGTAATGGAATAGCAGAGCCCTTCGGGGATGGGGCGGTATAAAAATCTAATAAAATAAATAAATAAATAATGCTGTGCTTAGGTTCACACTGTGGTGATGTGCAGTGAACATGCATCCGAGCCTTGTGCATTACCCAGAAGTGTCTCCCACTCATTTCCAGAGGATTTAGGTGTGCGCATAGGATTACAGCCAGACTACACTATTTTCAAACTTCAGTCACACAGGCAACCTCCTGATACATAAATGTTTTCAGACTGAAGCTGTTTTCATTTGCACATTTGTCTGTTATTTTGCTTGGTACATTTTATTCTGCCCTTCTCCCAAGGAGTTCAGGGCGATATACATTGGTTTCCCCTCCATTTTACCCTCTTGATAATGTTGTGAGGTAGGTAAAACTGGAAGAGAGTTATCAGTTCAGGTTTCAGGTTTCCTAATGGGGACTTCTACGCAGGTCTCCTAGATCCTAGTTCAGCTGTTTAACCTTTACACCCTTCACATCACACTGGGACTCTGGTTCATAAAACACAAAAAGCGACCTTTTGCTGAAATGTCCTTTTCAGCAATTTATTCTTTCTGGGTCCCTGCAAAACATTAAAAAATGTTGCTAATGCCTCTGTCAAATCTTGTATTATTTTAATAGGTTGAAATGGATGTCCTTCTCCTCTCCAGTAACCTCTTGGGACGTCTTCTAATGTTTTGGACTAATTCTTTAAAATACTAAAAATAAAAAAAGAACTCTGCAGCTAAAATGCATGTATGTGTATCCCTGGCAACCCAAAAGGCTGCTCAGTTTTAGTTTCTTTTATATCAGCTTGAATTATGCTTGGGCATTAGCTGCTGGGGGGGGGCGGGCAAGGAATAGAATCAGAGTCAGGAAACAAGAATAAACTTTCATACCTGACACTCAAAAGACACAATGAAAAATCTGTCATGAGTTACCTGAAATATTAGAATAACTTGGTGTAAAAGCTGTCCCTGATACATAGAACATTCAGGGAGCTATTACTGTGCTTTTAGGAGCACTGAAAGGAGGTGTTCCCCAGAGTGTTAAAAAAAAGACAGAAAGAACAGCCAGAAAATTAAAAGCAAACGAAGGAATTTGAGCATAAAAAAACTAGGAACCACCCCATTAAAGAATGCAAATTTTCCATTACTTACTTTCACAATACAATCCTTACGTACGTTAAATTAGACTCGTTGATATGATGGTTTTAAACAAAATGATTTGATTTTATGTTTTAGGACCTCAGCACTGCAAATGATTTAATGATCATCTAAACTGGGTTGTATTCCCAGTATAGCTGCAGGGCAGGATCCAGGCTTGAATGTAACAGGCACATACACCCTGCAGATTTAAACTGATTTGAAATTGCTTTAACAGTAGTTCATCATTCTCTATGAAGAACCATAGGAACTGTCATTCAGAAAGTTTCGCTTGTAGAACTACAATTCCCAGAATGCCTGGGTTGGGAGATGAGAGAAGGCCCATAGTCTTGCTGAAGGTGCATTGGAAGTGAAGGAATAGAGATGGCAGCCTTCAGGTGGGACCTGGTAATCTCCTAGAATTACAGTCCATCTCCAGACTACAGAGATGAGTTCCCCTGGGCTCCTTCCGCACATGCAGAATAATGTACTTTCAAACTGTTTTCAGTGCTCTTTGAAGCTGTGTGGAATAGCAAAATCCACTTGCAAACAGTTGTGAAAGTGGTTTGAAAACGCATTATTTTGCATGTGCGGAAGGGGCCCTGGAGAAAAATGGGTGCTTTGCAGCATGGGCTCTATGTCATTGTATGCCAATGAAGAAAAAGATGGAGGGATTTGGATTTATATCCCCCCCTTTCTCTCCTGTAAAGAGACTCAAGGTGGCTTACAAGCTCCTTTCCCTCCCTCTCCCCACAACAGACACCTTGTGAGGTAGATGGGGCTGAGAGAGCTCAGAAGAACTATGACCAGCGCAAGGTCACCCAGCAGGGAATGTAGGAGTGAAAAAACACATCTGGTTCACCAGGTAAGACTCTCCGCTCCTTTGAAGGAGTGGGGAATCAAACCCGGTTCTCCAGATTTAAGTCCACCTGCTCTTAACCACTACACCACGCTGGCTCTCAATGAAATCCCTGTCCTCCTCAGATTCCATCCCCAAATCTCCCGGAGTGTCCCAGCCTGGATTTATTTGTTTGTTTGTTTGTTGATGTGACTTATATCCTGTTCTCCCTGCCAAAGCAGGTAGACAGCGGATCTGGCAACCCTGCCTCCCATTCCCTTCCACTGGCCAGGGCAGACCTGGCAGCTCTTACAGGGAAGCTGATTGCTTCGTGTGTCTGTGGTTTGTTTGTTTTAAAGTTACCTGCAGAGATTGTGAAAATCATTAAGCCCCTAACAAGTAGAAAGCAATGGCAGCGCTTGCCAAGGAAACACACAGGACAGGCTATACCAGTGATGGCAAACTTTTTCGAGACCAAGTTCCCAAATTGCAACCCAAAACCCACTTATTTATCGCAAAGTGCCAACACAGCAATTTAACCTGAATACTAAGGTTTCAGTTTAGAAAAACCAGTTGACTCCGATGCGTGTATTACTCGGGAGTAAGCTTGGTGGTAGTCGGTGGCTTTGCTTTGAAGCAACTGTGCAACACTTTGAATGGGTGAATCACGACCCTAGGAGGGTTTGCTCAGAAGCAAGCCCCATTGCCACCAACCGAGCTTACTCCCAGGTAAAGGATCACATTTTAGTTCTTCGCATGAAAATCAATGGGGTTTAACAGCACTTACACTGCTTCCCCAAAACTAGGTCTTAGGTTTAATGCTAATAATCGAGCCCAATGGCCCAGGCCAGCCTAGATGGGGGGGGGGCTCCGTGCGTGCCCACAGAGAGGGCTCTGAGTGCCACCTCTGGCACCTGTGCCATAGGTTCGCCACCACTGGGCTATACACTTCAAGGTCCTGTACTACATTAGAATTATTTTTAAAAATAAGTTATGTAATTGGTTGTGGTGGGTTTTCTGGGCTGTGTGGCCATGGTCTGGGAGATCTTGTTCCTAACGTCTTGCCTGCATCTGTGGCTGGCATCTTCAGAGGTGTATCACAGAGAGAAGTCTATTACACACTGTGTCCAAAGTTACGTAATGTTTTCTTAGGAGACTATCACCTTTACTGGTTTTCCTGAGCTCTACCCATTTCCTCTTCAGTATCTGAATGCCAACCTTGAGGTAGAAGAAAACTGTATACATTTGGGCAACTTACTGAAGAGCAGGAGTTAGCAGATCTTGGTTCACAGCTCCTGAACTGACGCAGTGCAGAGCAGCATTTATTAGGAGCAGTTGTTCTCAGTAATGACAATTTGGAATTTCTTTCCCAACTAACGCTGGTACACTTTCTTGCTTCATCCCAAATTCTCCCTCCTTCAGGAGGGCAACACAGGGTTAACTCCTGTTTTGATAGTTCTTTACATTTTTTTTCTTTCATGAAAGGTCAGGTGCTCAAGAGAGCTTGAATGAATCATAGAGTTGGAAGAGTCCAACATCAAGTCCAACCCCCTGCAATGCAGGAGCACACACTGAAACGAAGTTTGCCCATATGATCTTGATGGCAGGAGTCATCAGAGGAGCCAAGACCAGGTCTGCAGGTAGAGGCTTCGGTACCATGCTTTCCTTCCCCCTTACGCAGCGTGGTCCTCTATTGTGCAATACAGACCATTGACCCTTCCTGCTTATGGAAGATTTGGCAGCTTGCTTAAGGGGAAACTGACTAGTGCTTGCACCCTGTGCAAGCAAAATGAATTCATTAATTCAGCATTCTTTTTTTGTTGACTTATGGCAATCTGGTAGAGTTTTCAAGGCAAGAGACTTTTGGAGGCGGTTTCCTATTGCCGGCTTGTACATCATGACCTTGGTAGTCTGTGGAGGTCTCTCTTCCAATTGGTAGCCAGGGTTGAACCTGCTCAGTTTCTGAGATCTGATGAGACCAGGCTATTCTGGGGCTGTCTAGGTCAGGGCGTCATTAAACATTGTACTTCCAAAATAATTTTAGAAATGTCCCTACAGCATCGCACAGTAACCAAAGAAATGCAGTCTCACCTGTTCTATGCATGTGAACTGCAGTCCGCCGAAAACACTGAATTGAACCTATGTGTTATGGTGATTTGTTTTTTACAGATGATTGCTATGCAAAGTTTCATTAGTCTCTTTGCAGCCCCAGTTCGCAGGGGTGTGTGTGTGCACGCGCGCATGCATGCTTTTACGAATCGGGGGAACTATCTGGAAAAAAATCTTATTTCCATCCAGGCTTAAGCAGTATGAATTTTTCTGGATCCTAAGCATTTAATTGGTATGTGCACCATGCAAAAGTAACACGCTGCATTGCTTTCTCTGTTTCAGAACGTTTAAATCTGTTAAAATAGGCCTTGCCCCACTATTAGCAGGGGCCCCCTTATATTGTTTCCCGACAAATCTCACACTGATGCATTGCTGCCGCTGAGTGTGTTGCTCTTACACGTGTGGGGCCTGAGGAGCTGAGATGCTCGCTATGTGATGAAGTGTGGAAGGACTCTAATGAGGCAGCCGAGGCCCTTGCCTCAAGGACTTGATATGGCGTGTCACAGTGTCTTATCGTCAGCTGCTTCCACCCCTCCAAAGGGGAAAAAGATTAGCTAGAGCATCATTGCTAAACGAGTGCCTTTCATAGTCCACTTCTTGTGACATTCTGTTATGTATTTGGGTTCAGCCGCCCTTCTAAGAATGCTGCCACTTTGCAGGATTTGTGACTTATAGTGCAGTCCTCACTAGAGTTACGGCTTTCGAAGCCCGGAGACTTCAGTGGATTTAGAAGGGTGTGAGACTGCTTAGCTTTGCAATGCTAGACTCCTAAGCATGCTTTATAGCCTTTACAAAAATGTGTATATACACACATTAATAAGACACTGTTCCTTTGTCTTTCATTTCCTGTACTGATTTCGCTGTGGCCTCACAGAACACAATTTCCACTTCGCATTTCTCGTTGACAGATCAATACACTGTAGGGGAAGTAAACAAGACATGGCCAAACTTCTGGCCAGAACGAGTGAGGGCTGAAAAGAATGCTGAGCTACTCGGCATTCAGGGCCACTCTGTCCTTTGCTGATAAACATGCTATTTATATGCAGCAGTGAAGGATGCTGGAGTGCCCAGTGACAAATGTCCCCAATGTCCTCTGAAGTCCTGAGTAAAGTTGTTGGCCTTGATTCAAGGCAAACTCCATATTTTCTCCAAACTCAGCCTTGTTGTAAGGAGCAGAGCATAGAGGTTTGTTAAGCTTGGTTCAGATGTCACAAGCAAACCAAAGTTTGTGGAGGATCACAACCCTGACACGCTTCCTCCCTCCTTCCTTCATGCATCATACCATAACTGAAGATGGCAGTCTTTAACTCCAGTCATCTGTAACATCCTGATAGGAATGCCTTAAGAAATGTGTGTGTAAAGTGCCGTAAAGTTGTAGCCAACTTATCGTGACCCCATATGGCTTTCAAGGCAAGAGATGAACAGAAGTGGACTACCATTGCCTGCTTCTCTGTGGCATACCTGGTGTCCCATTCAAGTACTAACCGGGGCCAACCCTGCTTAGCTTCCAAGATTTGACAAGATCAGGCTAGTGTGAGCAGATCAGGGTGCCTTAAGAAATAGGGTGTGTTTATTCCCAGTGATTAGAATTCTGAACCACCACAACTTCCCAATTCAGAATCCCAGTTACTGCAATGGAAACTCATCTCTGTTAGAGTCAGTGGCGTACCGCTAATGGGGACATGGGGTATCCCATGTCCCCGGGCACCCGCCCCCAAGTTCGCCCCCTGGGCCTGCAGGGAGGCTGGGGGGGGGGGCAGGGCTCGGCTGGCGACCCAAGAGCAGTCCTGCTGCCATGCCCATCCGAGCCACACACACTGCCCCCCTCCTGGATCCCATAAGTGGGGTGCGGGGGTGGGTGGGAAGGTGGTCGTGCCGCTGGGTGCAATTTAGTTCTGGTACAGCACTGGTTAGAGTGCCCATATTTTGACATCATAACAAATCAGAGTTAATGGAAGACCTTAGTCTTGGCATACCATATGAAAGCAGGAGAGATTATCTGAGCCCTGCAGCCTGAAGCCCATCTCAGATAAACTCTCATTTCTTTGAACTGAACTTGGTTACATCAGATGAAAGGAAGCAGCTACTGAAGAACCTCTAGTGTTTTAAACCTTTCATCAGATCTCCTGGATGACCAGATTTTCGAGCCCTGTTAATTAAGCCTTTTCTATCTAACGACATCTCCCACTTATGCGCATTTATCAAAATCTTTTGGATGTCTTCTTCAGGCTATTCAAATAAACTTGCCGTCCCCTTAAGCTATTCGGGTACCACAATCTCCGTTATGAATATGCTAATCTCATTAATGTCAACGGTTTCCTAAGTATTCTTTTCAATTTTTCCCCCTTTTCAATTTTTCCCCCCTCATCTATGGAATGGAAATAATATTTGCCTTCAGAACTACAAAAGTCCATGTTTTGAAGCATTGAAAGAAAGAAAAAATCCGGTAAAACAAAGAATAAGCGTTAACAATTGTGCGATTCAAATTTAAACAGAACCTTAGCTAATTAACCTTCCAATTATTTGCAGCTTCAGGAAGCAGTGGAAGAAAGGGAGGGGTGCGTTTGGCAGGAAGTTGAGCTTCCTACCGAACAGCTGACCTGCTGAGCAAAAAAGAACCTGGATGGCCTCCCAGCCTGTTTAATATGCTTTGAACAGGCTGGAAGAAATCTCAGCTCACCCACCTTCTGCTCCACACTGACACTGGATTTATGCCAGAGCTGCCCCACCTGAGACAGGCTGGCCCACCAGCCCAGAGCCCCTCCCCCCTGCCACCCAATGAGGTCACTGGTTCTTCAATGATCTGAGGAATGTCCCATTCTTATTCTGAGCCCCCCAGTTTAGTGCAGCTCTTTGCCCTTCTCTCATAACATTAACCAGGTCCAGTTTTAGTCCCATGCAAACCAGAGCATCTAACAAAGTTGCAGTTAGGGAAGTACAGTATTGATACCACTTGTTCTGTAGTGCATATAAAAGTAAAAATGTGTCATCTCTTGTCTGATTTATTATTATTATTTTTTTTGCAACATGCAGTACATTTGCATGGGGATGTGTGGAGACTCACTTCGCCAGAAGAACACTAATACAACTTGTTGGAATAGAAATCGGCCGCAGCCCAAAATTTATTTAACACATAACTAAAACTTTGAAGCTGGGCGAGCATACCAGAGCACATCCTGGCCCCCAGGTAGCAAACCGCTGACCTGGTTATAGGGCAGCCCAAGCTGACCCCTTAGGCCCTTCGGACAGAATCCCTGTCCGGTACATCCCCCGAGGGAACGGAACAGGAAGTTACTAGGTGCCACATGGACGCAAACCCAATTTGTGACACCCCTCCCTGCCGGGCAGCGAGCTCTCAGCGCAGCCCCCAGGCTTGGCTTTCGAGAGCTCTATCGCCACCACGGACCTCATATGGAGGCCCCCGAGGTGGGAAGGTCTGGCATGCAAGCTTCTGCCTTCCCCAAATAGGATGTGCTCTTATGCCCTACCGCCCAGTGAACTGCGACAAGTATAACAATTGAAACAACCGCGGAAAAACCCCTTAACTTGGGAAGGGAGGGTGGGCCTTTCAACCAGCCGGCCTCGAAAGAGGCCCGGCCCCCGCCGACGCAGCCTTTAATAGGCTGCTGGAGGCCCCTGTCACATGCCGGTACCCGGCCACGTGACGGCCTCACTCGGCCGGCGGGGAGGAGGCTTTCCCTCGTCCCTCCCCCCACGCAACGGCGCCTCCAGGCTGAAGCCTGGGGCGCGATTTACGGTGCTAAATCTGTTAAGGAGACAATCTTATCTGAGCAGCTGAAGGAGGAACTCATGCCTGGCTGTGCTCATAGAACAGAGGCTTTAGAAAAAAAAATCTAAAAGTGCCCAGCACTAAGAGAGGTTCGTTTTCCTCTTGGGCATATTGGGCAGCTATGCTTATCGCCTCTGTGCACATAGTCACTTGATCGGTGGCTCTATCAAGGCTTTTCTCACTACTTCAGAGGAAATTGTATTGCATTTCCTCTGTATATTTAATAACTGTTGGAAACATTTATCTGGTTAAAATATAAACACAAATTCAATAAGTACTGATTTAATCCCCGGGGGTGCAGGGTGGGGGAAGCAAGCAGTCTCTCCTGCCTATCACGTTCTTGTCTTTTTGGTGACTCTAGTCTTGGGCTGCTTCTGTACCCACCTGGTTTTTTTTCGTACATGCTGTGCAGAAAAGCCCCCAAATTAAGTGGGGACATCCTCATGCGCATGTCTTATGGGTTGGGGTTCCTCACTATAAACCAAATGCAGTCTGGTTCAAAGTGGGAATTGCTGATGGAGCATCCCCCTCCACCCCTGTAGTCATCTCAACAACTATCACCTGGTAGCCAATATCCCCCTTTTGGGAAAGGTCCTGGAGTTGGTGGTGGTGGCACAGTTGCAGGGATTCTTGGAGGAAACTGGTTTTCTAGATCCATGTCAGTCAGGGTTCAGGTGGGAGTTTGGGACAGAGTCAGCCTTGGTTGCCCTGATGAATGACGTCCTCAGGGAAAGGGACAAAGGTCAGTTGTCCCTGCTGGTACTTCTAGATCTGTCAGCTGCCTTTGATACCATCGACCACAGTATCCTTCTGGAACAGTTGAGGAAATTAGGACTGGAGTTCATTGTACTGCAGTGGTTCTTGTCCTATGTCAGTGGCAGACTCCAGAAAGTAGAAATGGAAGGCAAATGCTTGGGTCCTTGGAAATTCTCTTGTGAAGTTCCTCAGGGCCTGGTCTTGTCTCCTATGTTATTTAAAATCTTATTTGAAGCCGCTTGGGGAAGTCATCAGAGGATACAGCGTGAAGTGTCACCAATATGCGGATGACACCCAGCTGTTCCTCTTGGTTCTTTCTACATCAAGTGAGGCAGCCCGAATTCTGGACTTCTGCCTGGCAGCTTTCATTGATTGGGTGAGGGTCAATAAATTGAACTGAATCCCAGTAAGATGGAGATGCTCTGTGTGCTGAGCACCCTAGTCCAAGGAATTTAGGGACAGTCCTAATCTGGTACTGTACAATCTGGTACTGGAAGGGGTGGTTCTGTCCCAGAAAGGCTGGGTGCGGGATCTTGGGGTCATCCTGGATGGGGCGCTGTTTCTAGAAATCAGGAGACAACCAGGAGGATCCATCAATATTTCCAGCTGGTGTGCCAGCTCCACTTTATCCTGGACCAGGATACCCATGCTCTGGTAAATGCCAGATTGGATAATTGTAATACGCTATACGTGGGGCTACCTTCGAGGAAAATCCGAAAGCTCAAACTGGTGCAGAATGCAGCAGCTCGTCTGCTGACTGGTGCTTTGCACCAGGATCACATCACCCCTACTCTGAGGAGTCTGCACTGGCTTCTGATGCAGTTTTGAACCCAATTCAAAGGGCCGATGTTAATCTATAAAGCCCTATACAGGTTTGGTCCTGGGTACCTAAGAGAGCGCATCCGCCCGTATATCCCTGCCCAGGCACTAAGATCAGAAGTGGAGGCCAACCTGGCTGTCCAACCCCCCATCACAGGTAAAGGGGGTAGGGGCCTTCTCCACAGTGGTGTATACACTGGGATGCCCTCCCTCTAGAGGTTCCCTGGGTGCCTACTCTCTTAGAGGTGTTTGGCTGACCCCACCTCCCCACCCCCACCCCCGCTGGGAGGATCCCCCAGGACATCTGAACACCCCTTCTTTTTCATGGGTGGGGTGGGTGTGGGAGATTTTAGATTGCGTCTGGGTTTTTAGAATGGGGTTTTATTGTGCTCTTCAAATTGGGTTTTTATTGGGTTTTTAGAACGGGTTTTTATTGTGTTTTCATTGTCATGATTTTAATGATGCATGTTTTATTGTAACTCGCACTGAGACTTTTGTCTAGGTAATAAATGTAAATAGAATAAAAAGAACCCAGTCATCACTCATTTTTTTATCTGTTGGGCTCACCTTCCTCTTCTACTTGCTTTCTTTCCTTCTGTAATCTACACATCCCATTGCTCTTCTGAGCATTCTCTCTCCTCTAACTAGATTCCCATCGATGAGCCTCAAGCATCTTCTGTATTTCCCCCATCTTAGTGAACTATGGCATGTGATCACCTTGATTCTTCCTTATAAAAATAGCCAGATACCCAGGCAGGGAAGGGAGAAATTGTGTGGAGGTTACTTTTACTTCCCTGCCTGACTCTTGATAAATTAGACTGACCTCCCTAGCAACCACATTATTAATTTCCAAAGCCGCACAGTCAAATAGGAAGAAGAGAGAAATATAGGCCTGGGTGTCTCTTAAGGCTGTTGGTAGTGACATGTGTTAATAAAAAAGCTTCCTAGCTAACTGCAAGGGAGAATATGATAAGACGCCATATATCTTTGGGTTTATGACAGGGGTATGATAAGCATTTACTCCAGAGAAGTCTGATTAGGTTCTGTGGGACTATTCCACAAGTGATTTGTGGGCCAAGGACTTTGAAGATGCATTCTGCCCTTTTCAAAGTTTAGTATTTGGCCTTCACATGTACACCTTAGGCTGTGATCATTATATATGATTTATACATTAATAATAGGCCCTTTCCGCACCGCAACAGTGCACGGGTGCGTCAGCATATACAATGCTGACACACACACACCCCGGGACCGTTCGCCACACGGGCCCGGTCCAGCGGCGGAGGCTGCAGGCGGCGAAGCCGCTGAGCCTTGCGTGTGCGGCTGCTGCTCTGAACCCCTGCGTCTCCTGGCTTCCAGCTTCAGTTCGCAGAGGGCCAGGGGACATGCACTTTCCCGCAGGCTGGAGCAATGGCTCTGGAGTCACAGGCCAGGGGGGCGTGTCCCCTGGCCTCTGCGACGAGCCGGAAGCCAGGCGACAAGGTAAGTGTTCAGGGATGGTGCGGGGGAAATGGGGCCTTCCAGCTGCTGCCGTGCGAACGGCAGTGGTTGGAAGACGCTGCTTCCGAAAAACCTCGCTGGGGGAGCGAGGTTCGGAAGCAGCGTCTTCGCACCACTCGGGGATTGCGAGGCCGGCGCTGCTGCGATGCAGCGGCCCTGGCCGTGCAAACCCCTCCCCAGGGACGCTGTTTTTGGCATCCCTGGGGCGCTCTTTACCGCCCGCGCGGAAAGGGCCATAGATTGGAATAAATACCTTTTTGCTGCGTATTTAAAAACTGCTGTTAAGAAACACTCTTTTTCCGTGAGAGCTGTATCTTTTATTTTTGTACAAATGTTTAATAACATACAGCAGCAAGGTTTTCATAATGTATAATTTAGAAATGCTACTCTTTGCTTTGGAAATTATGGAGGGAATTTTTGTCTGTGGGTGATTACTAAAGCAGCTGTGCCCTCACATCTCACAGGACATGACAATGAATACTGAATTTTAAGGGGTGAAAAAAAGGAAATCACTTGTCATGTTCCACAAGAATCTTCAGGTGTTTGGCAAAAGCTGCTTGCTGGGGTCCAGTCAACAACATGCCTTTTAGATCTTTGCCCCTCTAGGTCAGGGGTCTGCAACCTGCGGCTCTCCAGATATTCATGGACTACAATTCCCATCAGCCCCTGCCAGCATGGCCAATTGCTCTGAGTTTATAAAAACTTGCTTCCTGGGTGTGGCTAATTGGATACCGGGGGGAGGGGGTTGTGAATACTTCCTCGAGAGAGGCCGTTGTTCCTCTGGCCCTCAAGGAGGCAGTGGTGCATCCCTTCTTAAGAGGTCTTCTTTAGACCCTGAAGATCTAAACAACTATCGCTTGGTGGCTAACATACTTCTTTAGCCAAGATATTAGGGTTGTGGCCAGTCAACTGCAGGTATGCTTGGAAGAAGCTGATTATCTGGATCCATTTCAATCTGGATTCATGCCGTCATGGAGCTGAAACCGCTTTGGTTGCCCTGAATGATGTCCTTTTTCAGGAGAGAGATAGAGGCAATGAGACACCGTTGGTCCTCCTGGATCTCTTGGCAGCTTTTGATACTATTGACTGTGATATCTTCCTAGAAAAGCTATGGGGCTTGGGAGTTGGGGGCACTGCTACCTCCAAGACCGAGGTAGTCATGGGAGACTCTTGTTCAACATTGTGGGTGCTCTCTTGTGAGGTCCCTCAGGGGTTGATTTTGTCTCCCATCTTTTTTAACATCTGAAGCCACTCAGGAAGGTTATCAGAAGATTTGGAGTAAGGTGTCATCACTGTACTGATTTATTTATTTATTTATTTTGAGTTTTTTATACCGCCCTACCCCCGAAGGGCTCTGGGCGGTGAACAACAGTCTAAAACATACAATCAAATCGATTTAAAATAGATACAGCGTTTAAACATATAAAACATATAAAACAGCGTCAGCAACAAAATCCAATTTTAAAAACCTCCGCAAAGGAGGGGGGAGGGGTCCCATAGATGGTGGAGGGACCCTAAAACAAGAACTTTAGAGTAGAAGGGGAGGGAGGGGCGCATCACATCAGCGGACCGGACACTCCAAAAGCCCGGCGGAACCACCCCGTCTTACAGGCCCTGCGGAATTCACCAAGATCCTCCTTGAGGAACCCGGACAGCTGGAGGGAGAGTGTTCCAATTGCAGGCAGGGCCAGGGTTTCCGTAAAAGCCCCAGCCGCATCATAGAGGGGCCGGGGACTAGCAGCAAATTGGCCTCTGCCGAACGCAGAGGCCTGGAAGGGACATATGGGGTAATGCGGTCCCGAAGGTACGAGGGTCCCAGACCGCGTAAGGCCTTAAAGGTTAGCACCCATACCTTGAAGATGATCCGGAACTCAACTGGGAGCCAATGCAGGCGGCGCAGCACAGGTTGGATATGATCACGAAAGGCGCCCCCTGTGAGTAGGCGGGCCGCCGCATGTTGGACCAGCTGTAACTTCCGGATCAAACGCAAGGGTAGGCCCGCGTAGAGCGAGTGATGCCATACTGCTGGCATTCCGCGTAGAGCGAGAATGCCATACTGATGGCATTCAGCTCTATCTCTCTGTGCAGTCTGAATCAGGAGAGGCAGTTGACATTCTTGGCAGGTGTTTGTAGGCAGTGCTGTATGAGGACCAGTAAATTGAGGTTGAATCCAAACAAGACGTGGGTGCTGTGTGTCAGTGGGTTTCAATTCCATGAAGTGGGAAGACATCTTGTACCTGTATTGCGCTGGAAGGGGCGGGCATGAAATCTGGGGGTGCTCCTGGACTCTGCTATGACATTTGAAGCTCAGGTGGAAGGGCCAGGAGTACCTATTTCCAGCTCCATCAACTACGGCCCCTTCTGGACAGAGACTAGCTACAGTAATTCACGCTCCAGTAACCTCGATTGGACTATTGTAATACCTAAAGAAACGCCTTTTCCCATATCGACCTGCCTATGCCCTAAAATCAGCAGATGAAGCCCTTCTGGTGGTACCTCCACCTGCAGTGGTTAAAAAAGGTAAAGACCTGAGATTGGGCTTTTTCAGTGGTGGCCCCGAGACCGTGGAATAATCTCCCTCCTGAGGTGTGTCAAGTATCTTTTTTTATATGCATTTCGGAAACTAGGAAAGACACAGCAATTTCCCCTGACCTTTGACTGAAGAAATGGTTTCCCCCTTTTGGTAAAATGAATTTTAATAAGTTGTATTATAGGATTTGATAGGTTTAATAGGTTTTATGGATTTTTAATAAGTTATATTGTTATATATTGGAAATGATTGTAAGTTTAAGAATATTTATTACTTTTATTTTATCTTCTAACCCCGCCCCCCCAAACAACTTTTGGGTATAGGGTAGGCTAAAAATACATATACATTTTAAAAAGAAATCTCAAGTACCCTTTTCAGAAGTGCTAAATTAGTTGGTTGCAGGAGCATAATCCCAAAATTTTGCAACTGCACATCCTAGGAAACAGGAGTATGCACATGTTTTCTGGTCCATTAGCTTGTATTCCACATGAGGAACACGGAATGTAAATGTATCTATCTAATTCTCAAGCGAGCCCCCAATCTTCAGATATCTAAATCTGCAGATAGAGGGCACACTCACGCCCAGCAGGCTTTCAGAATACCCCCCCCCCCACTGCAGAAAAATCTGAAAAGTAAAAAAATAATATCAAGTTGGAGTTTTAAGTTCCCCCCAAATAAAAAAGTGTTTGCCCTGCACCCTGAGCAGTCTAGAGAAGTGTAACACACTTCTCTCTGTGATACACCTCTGAAGATGCCGGTCACAGGTGCAGACAAAACGTTAGGAACAAGATCTACCAGACCACGGCCACACAACCTGGAAACCCATAACAACCAATTGAATCCGTCCGTGAAAGCCTTCGACAATATATTTGATGGCTCCTCTGACATTATGGGGTTCCGGGCATATGGCAGAGCGCAGTTCGGAGATGACTGAGGAACAATGTTGTTCAGATTAGGGTCCATTTCCCAATTTTTTAATATAGCAAAGCAGATTATTTCGACAGTGTGTACATGAAAACAGGTTAACCCTTTCCCTTTCTTTCACCTTCCTGATTTACATTGGCCCTTATAGTACTTATAGCCCGCCCACCCCCCACCCCCCGCCGCCGCCCTGACACACAACTTGGGAAAAATATATCAGCTCAGTGTTTGTATGAGAAAAATGGTGGAGAGGCCACAATTAAAGCCTTCTCCCCAAATGCCATAGACACAATCCATTTTGAGCACCTCCATGGATTCTGTTAATACGAAGAAAATCAGGAAATTCCATCATGCATCTCGTACCATTTCATCAAATTTAGCTTGTGTAACTATCCCTTTTCTAGTTTCTCATGTTTGAAAGCGCTTGCCGTAACCTGTTGTGGGTACCAATAGCCAAACTTGAGCACATTAAGGTCTGCTATGAATTGGGAGAGTTATACCAATGCTTAATTTTTTGCCCCTGAAACCAACAGAATGTAAAATGGTTAAGCTTTTTGTTGAATAGCGTTCTTTGTTAGCCTTTAAGGTGCCACACGGCTCTTTGCCACGTCTGCGGCAACACATTTAATGGGGGATACTGCCGAGGAATTAATTAGCGGTTAGATTTATTTAGTTTTGCTTCAGCTGCAGAGAACGGGAACTCAAGCTCAGTTTGGTTACAGAGCATCGGTCTGCAGAAGTAATGATTTTCTGGGCTAAGAATGTTGTGGTTCAGCAGGAAGCCTATCATAATAAAGCCAGAGTTAGCTCATAGTGCTTACAGCTAGAGATTTAAAGAGATTTTGATTCCTTTCATCCTCAGCCTAGATTTTCTTTTTGCATAGGTAGGTTCCTATTTATGTTTTTTAACCTACTGTGGTCCCGCAGATAATGCTTCTAAAGCACATCAGTCTGTAGAAAAGGGGGCTTTTTCCTCAACTCTCATCCTGAACCAAGAAGAGTGCTAATTGCATATTCATAAATTCTGCTCTGAGCAAAGATATTATTCCCAACTGGAATCTTTTCTGATCATATGCCCTAATCCCATAGCCTCTTTGCATAGATTTACAGGAACCCACAGCATATGGAATATGTTTTCTCATTATACTAGAGAATAGAAAAGCAGCACAGAGCCATACTGCTAGGAAAGCAGTCTATGCTTTCCCCATAGTAGGGAGGAGGAGTTGTATCCTGTGTAGGGAGGAGCAGCTGTCTGATGCATTAGGTCAGAATACTGGGCTTCCTCACACAATTTGTCTTTGGGTAAATAATCTTGATAGAACTGTGTTTTTTTATCTCTGGAATGCTAACTGGTAGCTATCATCTGTTATTCAGTCAGTGTGCCTGTTGGCGTAATATGCCTTGTGTAATAAGTCAAAGAAATGTGGCATAGGATATTTTAAAACACTGATCCATAATATGGGTGGGGTCTCAGTTGAGTTCACGGTTCAGATCCTGGGTGTCATTTTTGTTGTCATTTAACGGGCAAAAATTGCCGACAATGGTAAGACATGCATATTGACAGTTACATAATTCTCCTGCCAAGCTTTTAATGTAAGGTTTAAAATTCGCTTGGAAGAAAACACTCCATGCCATATTATGTTTTATCCTTCTCTTCCATTTAGGAAGGGACACCACTCCTGCTGCCCAAATATTAGGCTGCTGGGCGCAATTTTTTTCTAAAATGTCTTTGGTCAATTCCGCTCAGGCCAAAAGTCACAGATGTAGGATACTATGTAACCCGTCTTGGGGGGGGTGGGGGGGGAGTTCGCACAGGTCCTGCCCCCCAAACAAGCCTGCCCTGTTTTATTACCCACAACCCAGGATTTTCAAAAATCGCTAACAGCAATCATTTTGAAAAATCCAGGGTTGCAGCCACTGTCACGCAAACAGCCAGGCAGGAAAAGGGGCCTCCCTGCTTTATTTCCCTCTCTTCTTCTGTGCCATAGTCCATAGTCAGGGAGAATCTGCCCTGCCATTGCAGCAGTGGTGTGCCGGGCCTAAATGGTTAGGCTGACCATCCGTCCCGCTTTTGGCGGGACCGGCCCGCCTTTGGACAATTTGTCCCGCATCCCGCGGGTTCAACAAATTGTCCCGATTGGGGAGGCTGCTGCACTGCACTGTCACAGGGCAGCAAACGGCGAGCCCCAGAAGCCCGTGCGCTCCTGCAGCCACCTCCCCGTCCCGTGCGCTGACACGCGAGCCCCAGAAGCCCGTGCGCTGACACGGCCACCTCCCCGTCCCAAATAGCAAAGGTGACCATCTGGTCACCTTATAAATGGTCACAGGGGCATGACTGCTCTCCCTGCCCAGCTACCCACGCCCCGCTTAGGGGAGCCAGCAGGAGGGTGGGGCTCAAGGGAGTGGCTTGGATGGGCACCGCAGGCTGTGTGGCGCCCTGCCCCCCATGGTCTCTCTGTAGGCCAGCTCCTGCCTGCAGGGAGGCCGTGGGGAGCAGGATGCCACAGCGAGCGGTCCAGGTGGGCACCACCTGCTGCAGAACACCCCCCATGGCCTGATTGCAGGCCTGCTCTTGCCCTCCCCAGGGCCTGGGAAAGGCAGAAGCTGGCCTGGGGGGAGGGTGGGGTGCCACAACGGGCAGCCCAGGAAGGCACCACGGCCGCCTGCCACCGAGGCCCACCACCCCAGCCAAAACTGGCTCTTTCCCTGCCTTTCTTTCCCCAAGCAGCCAGCTGTTTGACCCCAGAATCTTACACGAGGGCCCAGAGAGCTTTGCAAATAAAATACATCATAGAACATGGTGCTCCTGCAACAAGGGAGAATCAGGTAAAATCACCTTCTCCTCTCTCCTCCACTAATACAAGCTACAAGTAGAACAGCGAAAAAGAGACTGCGGTGATAGAAAGTGCCATCCGGTTACAATCAATTTATGGTGACCCGTATGGTTTTCAAGATGAGACATTCAGAGTGGTTTGCCATGGCCTGACTCCATGTAGCAACCTTGGACCTTCCTGGTGGTCTCCCATCCAAATACTGACCAGGGTTGATCCTGCTGAGCTTTGGAAATTGGGTCGCCTGGGCCATTGAGATCAGTGCAAGAAAGGGACTGTTTTTTCCCCAACTCCAACTTCCTGCAGTTGTGTCACATCTTGTGGCATATGGTGCTTAATGAGGTCCTCCCAATATTTAGAGAGAAGTTTCAAGACAAATAGCTGGCTGGTTGAGGGAAATATCTTCAACTTCTTCCATGAACTTTTCTGTTGCATCCTACCCAAGGATCTACACAGAAGTCATTTATGTACTGTGTTTCTCCGAAAATAAGACCTGCCCTGAAAATAAAGCCTATCGTGATTTTTCAGGATTTTTGGAGGAGGCTTAAAATATAATCCCTACTCCAAAAATAAGCACTGCTGGTAGTTACAGATCAGGATGGTGTGATGCAGCAGGGTGCTCTGGGCCAATGAGGATGCAGCTTGCATCACATATGATGGGGAAGCAACAGGGCTTCTGAGAGCCCGCCTTAATGAATTGTGAAGGTACTGTATTTCCTCTAAAATAAGCCCTAATGCATCTTTTGGTGCAAAAATTAATATAAGACCCTGTCTTATTTTTGGGGAACCACAGTAGAGTAAAATCCAGGGACAGATCGAGGGGGGAAAGCGCTTGGTGCACTGGTGCGTCCTCCACCCCTGCAACGTCAACATCTTCCCCCATCCCGCCCCGGAACGCCCTCGTCACACCCCCGCAGGGTGCGTTGCCTCCCTCCCATCCCCTTGGAGCTACGCCTCTGGTAAAATCCTTTTGAGGAAGTCTTGTTCCACTGTTCAGAATTGCCCACTGGCTGAAAAGAAGGCATTCTCTTTGCAGCTGAATCAGTCTCTCTCATATAAATGTCTCTTTGAATTTGTTATGTCTGACTTCTTTATTTCTGTGTGATACAACATCAAATAAAGGATAAGCAGCATATTTTGGGAGACAAACCCCTGTTAAGTACCACTTTGAATAATATACCTGCCAATCATACTTTGCTCACTTGTTACAGATTTTGTATATTTTTGCTTCTTTTTTCTAGGTTCACACATTCAGGGGGCCACACTGGTGTGAATATTGTGCCAACTTTATGTGGGGCCTCATTGCTCAGGGAGTGAAATGTGCAGGTAACTAATCTTTATTCTGTTACATTGCAGTGACATAAAAGATGAAAATGTGATTTGATGCTTTGATATGATTCAGACATGTCAGTGGTTGTATTGCATAAGCAAACCTAGAGAGCTGTCGGGTTCACATACTCCTTCTTTCTATTACATTTGGCCATCTGTTTAGATACTTCAGGTTTGGTGGCAAATCGTGGAAGCTTGGGCAAAGCCACACACCCATAACATCCAAACTAGTGAACTGTACTTTGTGAGCAAGGATTAAACCAGATTTGAAAACCCGGTGACTCCAGCTATAAGCAATGGAAAGATTCCCATTCTATAAGGAGAATGGGCTGTTAGTCAGTATATGCATACTGATTATTTGGACGTGTTCCTTCACATACTCTGTTTCCCCGAAAATAAGACCTACCCCGAAAATAAGACCTACCATGATTTTTTAGGATTTTTGGAGGATGCTTGAAATATAAGCCCTCCTCCAAAAATAAGCCCTAGTTACAGATTTCCCGGAACAGCTGAGCTGGTCATGTGGGGGGGGGGGGCACAAAATCATGGAGAAAAATAAGACATCCCCTGAAAATGCATCTTTTGGAGCAAAAATTAATTATGTCTTATTTTCCAGGAAACACAAGTAGTTTTATTTTTATTTGCTTTATTTATGCTTTGCCTTGCTCCTTTCTCCCAATGGTTACCCAAAGGGGCTGATTTTGTTTTCTTGTCTTTCACTGTATATTCATTAGGAATCTGTGAGGGAGGTTAAACTGGGGGTTTGGCCTTGCCCAAAATCACCCATCAAGCTTTGATGATTGAGGATTCAAACCTGTGGCTCCCAGATTCTAGACTTTCAATCTGACCATCACACCATACTAGCTGTTTGCAATAAATTGGATAATTAAGCAGTGGTAAATCCATCATTAAATTGTAATGCTTCCAACTATGGCTTTCCCAGTGATATGCAGTCACTCGTGGCTAGTATCTAAAAGTGAGAGTACAGGCTCACTAATCCAAGGAGCACTTTTTTGAGGTATCGTCATCACAGAGGAAATGGAAATTGGGTTCAAGACGCACATTGTAAAGGTTACATATCGGTGTACTGAAAACAAGGTCACTAAATAGTACCCTCTCCCCTGGAACATAACAAAGATAAGTAGTAATAGTTGCCAAATTTGGGTCCTTTGATGGTACCAAGAATTTGCTGACTAAGAAGGTTACCTCACTTTGCCTCATGGTATGGTCAGTTCTATGGAAAGTATATTTTCAAATTAACTTGAATTCATTTCATACCTTTCAAGCATATATATTTGTGTGTTGTTGTTTGTGACTGCACTTGTTGGTACTAATTACTGGTGCTTTTTTTGGAACATTCCCAAGTCCTGAGGAGAGAATTGGTGAAAATTGCTGCAATTTTATTTTTCAGTCCCAAAATTTTTAAAAAATCTCCCTCTCTCTCTCTTTCTGCATGTGTATATGTGTAGGAAGAAATAGTAGAAATGCTTTCTTAGAAGTATTGGTTGCATTAATGGATTTTATGTTCTCTTGAGTACAAAATTACATTTCACTGGATGCAGCCTAAAGGAAAACACAAGCAGGGCAAGAATACCTCTATCCTACAATGTAACATGAAAGGGGGGAGGGTCTTCGGGAATAGAATAGTCCACAGGTTACAGTAAACGGATGTACAATCCATAGACAGAGTACATATGATTTTACTTCATATGTGTGTTGAGTAGTTTTCATATCCCCTTTAGCATCAAATGTATCACTCAACATGCAATGTAAACCCCACATTTGTCTTGGCGTTAGTTCCCAGTTTCATTTGTAAAATGAATGCTTGTTGGCTCTTTCTTATGAATGGATTTTGACATGTACAGGGAAGCCGTACATTGTGAACACAGCTTGTTCTATCAGGGCTTGGGATCCAACTGAGAATTGTCAGGCTCACAAGGGAGGGGTTGATTTTTACCAGTTTCCCCCTCCCTGTAGTCTACTGTCGTCCAGGAGCAGCAGCAGGAGCAAAGCAGGAAAGTTGCTTTCCATGGTTGGAAATCCCTTCCATCAAGGAAAACCCTCTATTGGATCCCAGCCAATTTACCTATTGCAAATAACTTTGATTTCTTTATTTTAAATTTCTCTCTTTTAAAAAAAAAAAAGCTTAATACCTGTAGAAACTTGAAAACATTCATAGAAGGATCATATAACAGATATGACAAGTCTATAATACAAAATCAAATATCATATTTGCACGGATACATCTGAATAATTGTATCTTTCCATGCATCCCCTGTGCAAAACCATGTATTTTAATAAGATGAAAAAGTCCTTAACTTTCCCCAACCATTCTCTTTTTCCTGGATATAAGTTTAAGTTTCCAACTTTTGCAGAAAAAAGTCTGACAGCCATTCACGTGTTTATTTATTTATGTCCTTTAATTATAGCCCACCTTTCTCACAGAGACTCAAGGCAGATCACACAGTACAGAACAATATAATCTGGCAGCATAAGATGCTAATTAACAATACAACAGGATTACAAAAGTTAGCAAGAAATGCAGAAAAAAAGTATGCGTATATCATAAACAGTACAGATTATAGAATTATAAACATAGAGGACAGGCAGTAACAGCTGGGTAAAACTTGCAATAAATCTTGGAATTCCTGGGATGAATTGGAAGCAGGGACAGGCATGCCAGGATAGAACTTTACTTCTGCAGAAAAATGGAAGTAAAATCATGATTTTAGGGGTGAGCCTCCAGGATTTGCCAAGGATTTTGGACAACCCCAGTGCCATGACATCACTTCCTGTTTTCACCCAAATTCCAGAATACTGCCTCCTATTCCTATGCAAGATTTGCGGTCCCAGAAACCATTGGAGGGGGATGCCTGGGAAAGTGACCTGGCATCTCTACTTGGTTTACACGACAAGTATTTTCTTTTTTAGAAAGAGGCATCCTCTTAAACAAACAGCTTGTTTATCCCACAGTAGATAAACCATACAATGAAGGAGAAGAGACTCTGGAGTTTGATAATACAGTGTATTCCAAAATGTTGAGGCCCAAAGTCAGGTCCACCACATATGAAAAATGGTGAGCCTTCTCAATTGTACAACACTTAGGCCCCTTCCGCACGGGCGTTTTATGGCGGCCTGGGGACGGCAAAAACGCTGTCCCCAGGCCGCCATTCAGCATTGTGGGCGAGCTGCATCGCGAGCCGCTGGGCCGCTATGCTTGCTGTGCCGCCCGACCCGGATCGAAGCGCTGGTCGGGCGCTCTTCCCAGAGCAGCAAGCTTTGGAAGTGCACTTTTCCGGAAACGGCGGCTTGAAGCCGCTGCTGTGCGAACGGCAGCGGCTTTACGGCGCCTCCCCCCCCCCACTCCCTCCCTGCACTTACCTTGTCCCCGGGCCTCCGGCGCGTCGCTGGTGCAGGCGCGCAGGGCCAGGGGGGCGTGTCCTCAGGCCTCGGTGACGTGCCGGAGGCCCGGGGACATGCCGGGTCGGCCGGACGACGGCGCTCTGCGGCGCCGTCGTCCCGGCTCTTTCTGGGACTGTTCATGCGAACGGTCCCAGCGTCGTCGGGTCAACGTCGACTACGCCGACCCGGCCGCTTCCGCCTCCGTGCGGAAGCAGCCTTAGATCTCACACAGGTGTCTGAATTTAATATAATTCTGACATCTATGCTGAGAAGGCCAGAAAAACAGAACGAGAAATATGAAAAGCTTAAAAAGCACACAGCAATATGAGAGGAGTTCACATAGAGTTGGCATTTCGTTCCCCCCGCAGAGGTGTCCACACAGCTGCTGAGTTTTGAATAAAGGTCACTGCAGTTTTAGTGGTTGCGTATTGACATCTATATGGATATGAGAACCACAGAGGGAATTATTACCAATAGCCTCTGTGGTCTATCTATAACTATCTGTGCAAGTCTGTTAGTATTTTAGCTTTGGCAGCCTGTTCAGAAGATGCGACTCAGCCATTTCTCAGATGAGAAACGCTCATTTAAAAGTTGTGAGGAGAGTCAGGAAAGAGCCCAGCTGCCCTGAATGCCAAGAACATATAATACTGAAGAGTGCCACGAAGCACAGACAGAGTACACATTCTACCCACAGTTTGCTGGTACAGCGATCTCGGAATTAAGGATCATAATTTCTAAATTACAGATAAAAGCTGAAAATCTGAGCTTACAGTACTGGGAATTACCCCCATTGAATAAAATGGGACTTCTAAGCAGACCTGTTTAGAGTTGCTTCTGGAAACTCTCCCTACAGGAGAGAAGGGGGGGGTGTATTATAAATCCAAAGAAAGAACATTTAAATTATATAAGCTGAATCCACGCAGGAGACAAACCACCCTCTTGTGGCAGCATGGAAAGAAGGGACAGTCTAGTTGCCATGGCATGTCAAATGCATACAGGAGAGAAGCGCGGGGGCGGGGACAGGTTTTATAAATCCAGACAGGATTTCTTACAGGAGAGAAAGGGGGGGGGGGGTTTGCAAATCCAAACTCCTCCTCTTCTTCTTCTAGAACTGCTCATATTTTAACATAGTTGATTTTTCAGCTTTCCTTTCCTTTGAGAAATCTTGAAAACGGAGTTCAATTGCTTTCTTCAAAATGTTCAGTGGAAGGAAGGAACGTTAAGCAAATTATTTTGTGCAGACTTTCGAGATATCCAGAGACATCCATGAGGCACACAAAAACTTTTTCACAATTGTGCTGAAGTTGTTTTGATGTTGGGACAAACCCCTGCAGGCATTTCATTTCAGGGTTCCTTTTGCAATATCACATGCCCGTGGAAAAGAAGTGGGCAGAGAAATACAGTGAGGAGATTTCCTGGATGAGCAGGTAGATTAATTTATGGGAGTAGAGTTCAAGGCGAACCTTTTTCCAGGGTAAATTTATAATCAGCATCTTTTCATTAGCACGTGACATGCCATGGCAACTAGACTGTCCCTTCTCTCCATTCCGACACAAGTGGGTGGTTTGTCTCCTGCATGGATTCGGCTTATATAATTTAAATGTTCTTTCACACGCCGTGGCCAACCACCTACATTAAAACAGACCCTTCGGGCCATGTCTTTTTACCCAAAGCCTTGAGTAGGAGGGAGAAGGGGAGGGGGTAGCTGCTTGTATCATTCTGAATTTTTTTTAAGCTTTTGAAAGCGTCCTTTCATATTTCCATAGTTTTTCAAAATCACTTGACGTGACTTTGCACTGCTAAAGATAAAATGGCATTTTTTTTCTCACCGGAAGTGGGGCAGAGCTAGGCAGCTTCTCCTTTGGATAGCAGCATCTTCTTGAATCCAAGGCCTTGTGTTACATGCCCATTTAGGACTGCCAAATTCAAGATGGGCTCTGGAATTCTCCCTGAATTAGTGACCTCCCTCCCCAAAAGTGACCTCCCTCTCTCCCCATCAGTGACCTCCCTCCCCAAAAGGCCTTGTGGAACTGTCCAAGGTCCTGCAGGGCCCTGATGGCCTAAGGAAGAGTGTTCCACCAGGCAGTAAAAGCCGTGGCCCGGGTGAAGGCTATTCACATCACTGAGGGGCCGGGGACCACCAGCAGGTTTGCCCCTGCAGAATGCAGAGGCCGAGTAGGGACATAGGGGGAGAGACAAGTGACACAAGACAATATAATATAATATTCATTCATTCAATATAAGACAATCATGTAACCAAGTATAATTAAGGTTTTACGATCATGCTCACGAATAATTCAGTGAATGTGACCAAAATATATGTTGATCAACCACAATGTTTGCAAACAGTTTTACACTGTTCATAATGCATTAGCCACATGGTAAATGCTATAACTTAAATGCAAATTTTTGCGCCCTGTCTTCAAGGACTGGTAAATCTCCTATTTTCTCACTAAATTGTTTCTCAAGTTTCTCCCTCTACAGCAGATCAGTTTCTTTAAAACTGCTGTTGAATATATCCACACCACCCCCTTATCTGGCTGTGCAAAATTGTTTCCGCAATCTCTTTTATGAAGACCTGCACTACACATTTTCCAGATCCACAGATTACGCTGTGCATTCCTTTCTGTGGGTGCAGCATTTCTGAGCCAAAATAGAGAATAACCTAAATGATAGCTGTGTATTTAGATTTTCTACCCTTTGTCATGCCTGTGGAGAACTTTCCTCATGCAATGATTTCATAATACACTGAATTATCACTTTTCTTCGACACTGGCTGCCAACGATGTGAAGTGTTGACAGGAAGATGACAAATACTCCAATGTCAGTATGAAGTACTCTTCTAGACATTAAAAAAGTACAAATAGGTGACAGGAGCAAGGTTGTTTTCAATGGCAACTGCCTATTCAACGTTATGTCTAAGTTTGGCTGCCCTTTACTCAGTTGAGAGGGACAGGAGTGATGACGAAGCTTTTTTATTACATTTTTTCAGTATGTTTCCCAACACAAGTACCTAGAGAGGTGGCATTTGTACTACACCTTGAACAAGATACATACATGCTTTCCTACATAAGAGTTGATGCTTATATAAGAAAAAAAATATTAGAAGCATTCCTAATTTTCTGCATTTCAATCAAGTTATAAAAATTTCATATCCATTTTTATTTGAAATTACATCCCAGATTGCATCCCAGGATCTCAATATTCATTTCCAAACCAGTTTTTCTCGTAGACACTAGGTTACTTACCTCTCTTGCAAAAGTTTTTTGATGCTTACTGGTGGTAGTAAGGATTGCATTTTACTGAGACGATGGGCTACAGTAATGGCAGTAACGGTGAAGGGCTGAATTCCCCCCTTTAATTCCATTTAATTGTCAATGGAAGGTGCTTTGTGCCACAGCAACACCCAAGTACTAATGGAAGAAGAAGAAGAGTTTTGGATTTATACCCCACCTTTCTCTCCTGTAAGGAGGCTCAGGGTGGCTTACAAGCAGCAGTGGCGTAGGAGGTTAAGAGCTCGTGTATCTAATCTGGAGGAACCGGGTTTGATTCCCAGCTCTGCCGCCTGAGCTGTGGAGGCTTATCTGGGGAATTCAGATTAGCCTGTACATGCCCCACATTGACGCATCCCAGCTAGGGTGACCTTGGGCTAGTCACAGCTTCTCGGAGCTCTCTCAGCCCCACCTACCTCACAGGGTGTTTGTTGTGAGGGGGGAAGGCCAAGGAGATTGTCAGCCCCTTTGAGTCTCCTGCAGGAGAGAAAGGGGGGATATAAATCCAAACTCTTCTTCTTCCCTTCCTCTCCCCACAACAGATACCTGGTGAGGTAGGTGGGGCTGGGAGAGTTGTGAGAGAACTGTGACTAGCCCAAGGTCACCCATCAGGAACGCAGGAGTGTGGAAACACATCTGTTTCACCAGATAAGCCTCCACCACTCAGGTGGAGGAGTGGGGAATCAAACCCGACTCTCCAGATTAGAATCCACCTGCTCTTAACCACTACACCACGCTGGAATGAAACCGTCAGCTCCAACCTAAGAAGGAAAATGTGCCATTCAGTCCCAACAGACTTGTGACAAGCCCATCCACAGGGTCTTTCCAGGCAAGAGCAGAGCAGAGCTGGTTTGCCATTGCCTTCCTCTGCATAGCAACCTCAGTCTTCCTTGGTGATCTTCCATCCAGGTACTGACCGCAGCCTTTCTTTTCAACTTCCAAGGTTCAGCTAAGACAGGGGTAGGGAACCTGCGGCTCTCCAGATGTTCAGGAACTACAATTCCCATCAGCCTCTGTCAGCATGGCCAATTGGCCATGCTGGTAGGGGCTGATGGGAATTGTAGTTCCTGAACATCTGGAGAGCCGCAGGTTCCCTACCCCTGAGCTAAGATGTGCTGTCTGGACTGCTGTTAGATCCTGACTGGTGTAAGGCTACAATTCTGAGCATGAAGAGAAACCCTGTTTCAGGTTTCTTCTCTGCCACACTACTCACTAGCAGTTCTAACAAATCGGCAGCTCCCAGCCTTAGACTGTTGCACAGCAAAGATTCACACGGCTCACACCGGATGCCGGTCTGGATTGTGGAATTGCTATCCAGTCTCTCCAAGCTCTGTGTTGTCACCTGGGCTGTTAGCTACTCTATCCTCCTGGACTTTTATATTGTAATATTTTAATCCAGGGGCTATTGATTTTGTTAAGTGCCATCTTTTATGGCTTTAGATGTAATTTGCTGAATTTACTGCAATGGTTTTAATAGCTTAATTTACTGCAATCGGTTTAGTGGCTTACAGTTTATTGTTGTTATGTTTGTAGATGTTGTTGGCCACCCTGAGTCTTGCTAGACAAGGGGAGGGGGGATGTACGCAAGACAGACAGACAGACAGACAGATCAAAAAGTAAACTCAAGAAAGAATGCAGTTAAATTTCTTGGATGAAAGTTGGATGTGTAAATGCATGCAGCTCTATTTCTGCTGCATTGACATCAACATAAGTAGAGCAAAGCAGCATTTCCAAGATAGTGTGTATATAGTCTGAATAATCAAAGAGAGCTTATTTAAGGCCTTGCACGGCCTGGGGCCTTGCACAGCCTGGGGCCCTCGTACCTTCGGGACCGCCTTACCCCATATGTCCTTACACGGCCTCTGCGTTCAGCAGAAGCCAATTTACTGGTGGTTCCCAGCCCCTCAATGATGCGGCTGGCCTCCACCTGGGCCAGGGCTTTTACGGCCCTGGCCCCTGCCTGGTGGAACACTCTTCCTCCAACTGTCCGGGCCCTGCGGGATCTTGGAGAGTTCCGCAGGGCCTGTAAGACCGAGTTGTTCCACCGGGCTTTTGGGGAGGCCAGCCATTGATGGTGAGCTCCCTCTTTGCCTCTCCCTTTTTAACACTCTGGGAGCTGTGACACCTAGATCTACTGTCCCCCTCTCTGGGAGGGTTTTGTTGATAGTTTTAATACTGGACGCCAAGTGGTTTTTGTAGAACACTGTAATTTTATGTTTTTAATGATGTTATTTATATTAATTATTTATTGTTTATGTAATATTAATTTGTTGTTCACCGCCCAGAGCCCTCAGGGGATGGGGCGGTATATAAATATGATAATAAATAAATAAATAAAAATTTGGAGAAATAGAGCAGGTGGGTTGAAGGGCAGCTTCTGGGATTCAGAGGGGTTCTTGCACTAGCAGAAGAATACTTCTGCTCATGTGAATGGAGGGGGTTGATTTCTTATGAATCTCCCCCTTCCACTGATGCCTCCTACTCTACATCCTATGTTATTGAGAGCAGCTTTTTAGGGGGCTGGAGGTGGGAGGTGGAGAAGATATCTCCCATGCATGGAATTTGGCTTTGTAGACATTCATTCTCTCTTGAAGGATTCTCTCTCCTTTGAAGTGGCTCTCAAACTGTACCTTTTTTTAACCGCTAGAAGGCAAGAGTATTGTTTACCGCACATGGGCAGGGCAACATTCTCTGGGGGTTAGCAGATTATCAGGATTCTGCCCCCCCCCCCAAAAAAAAGTAGCCTTGTGACACCTTGAAGGCAATACAGTTTTGTACAACATGGAGCTCATTTTGGCAAACGTATCTTGCAAAATGAACTCTACAAAAAACTGCACGTCAATTTGTTGTTAAAGTGCATCGATTTGTTTTTAAAGTGTCACAGGACTCCTTTTTATATTTTGTTGCAACAGGCTCAGACTATCTTATTATTAGTACAGCACACTGAGGTTGGTTGTATCACAAGATAAAAAGGGAATTTTACAAGATTATTACTGCATCTGTCTCCAATAGATCAATATTCACTAAACATCATATTTAAACAGGTACAAGAGGAGGACCCGTGAAGGTTCTTACGCCTGGTCTTGCTTGTTCTGCATCTTTTCGCCTGTCTGCCTATTTCCCCTTCCCCAAACTGCCGAATAACTCCTCCATTCCCCACAAATTGCCCAGTTAACCTGTTTTTATTGTACTCTCCAACCAGCCATTTGCCCAGTTGATTTTCCCTTCTGATAATCTAATTTTTGTTAACATTTTTGCATAACAATGTGCTTAGGAAACCAAGATATCACCCAAGATAGACTTTTTTTTGAGGGTGAGAAGGCCATTAGCTCACTTTTTCTAATTTTTCATATCTTTCTGCAAATGTTAAAGATTATCCCAGTTTTGCACAAAAATACAACTGCATCCACACTTGAGTTGATTTTTCTTAATCTCTACAGGGAAAGCACCAATCACTATTGAATATATAGCTTGCAATGTACTTCTCCAGTTTTCCAAAACAATTTCTGTGTTTCTCGATTAAGAAACCACCCTTGGGAAACAGCTACATAATAGTACCAGATAATATTCATGGTTAGTTAGGATACTAAAAGCAACACAGGTAATGGATGGAAACCTTTGATCAGACCAATCCCAAGGACAGCTTGCTGGAGAATCAGCCTACAGAATCAGGCAAAGGGGCCAGGATGCTGCCGTGGTGTAACAATGGCAAGGAACCCTGCTGATAGGCCTTTGAGTCTCCTGAAAACACTCCTGTAAGACTCCTGAGAATCTTAAGGCTTCGGAAGTGGAGCTGCAGCACTAATGTTTGATGAAGTGCAATGAGCTATCGCGAGACATCCCCAAGGGCTCCACTTCTGATTATACCATCTCCTTAAGCCCTCTAGCTCAGTAGCCCTGCTTCAGTTAGTAATACAGGCCACTCCACTACATGTGCAGCATAAGATTGATCCAAGTGCCTTATGACAAAGGGGATGCGGGAAACAGGAGGACCTATCAGTCGCTGCTGCTATTCTGTTGGGAGTCTTCGAGAACACTGACTGCCTGGGGCAGAGAGAAAAAGAGAAGCCATCGGTGGGAGAATTTAACCGGGAAATTGGCCAGTTGTCCAAATATTGCCAATTCCTTCCTCGTCAAGTCTGAGGCTAGTGGTTGCTTGTGAGGTCTATATGCTTGTCAGTTGTACCTACAAAGCACATGCAATTTGGAGGGATACAACAGCCAGTGAAGTCTTCCGCAAGGGCAGTGTTTTTCTTCATGGGTGCACAAACACATCCTCAACCACTTTGACCTAGAAGAGGAAAGTGTCATATAAATGCACGTACTTAGTCCAAAATTGTCTGCTGTCATCTTTGTAAACAAACGATAGACAACAGGTAGACAACCCTTTCGGTCAGAGTGCCAAAAAAAAGCATAACACCTACCCATGAAGATGCTAGTGGCCTGGCCAATGCAAATGTGCAGGAGGAAGATAAGAGTCATGGTTGGCCTTCCACCAAAAGCCCCAATAGAAGTATCTGAGCCCCAGGCTTGCTTGTCTCAAAGCACTGGCCAAACTTGTGATGCGATAACAGGCATAAACCACGCCCCTCCCCCCTTTACCTTCTGCCATGCCTTAGGTTAGGGGCTCGCCTCCATGGTTTGGAGAGAGAACCAGCCAAATATGTTAACCAGAATTTAATGTATGACACATATAACACAGATTGCCTACCCCAGCTATAGATTCTTCCCTGCAAAAATTCTTTGTCAAGGGAATTTCCAAAAAAGCCAATATGGTGTAGTGCAGGGGTCTGTAACCTGCAGCTCTCCAGATGTTCATGGACTACAATTCCCCTGCCAGCATGCTCAATTAGCCATGCTGGCAGGGGCTGATGGGATTTGTAGTCCATGAGCATCTGGAGAGCCGCAGGTTGCAGACCTCTGGTGTAGTGGTTAGAGTGTCAGACTGGAATCTGGGAGACTGAGGCCCCTTCTGCACATGCAGAATAATGTATTTTCAATCCACTTTCAGTGCACCTTGCAGCTGGATTTTACTGTGCGAAATAGCAAAATCCACTTGCGAAGAATTGGGAAAGTGGATTGAAAGTGCATTATTCTGCATGTGCGGAAGGGGCCTGAGATTTGAATCCCCACTCTGTGATGAAGGCTCGCCAAATGATTATGAGCCAGTCACGCTCCCTCAGTCTAAATTACCTCACAGGTGAGGATAAAGGGGTGGACAGGAAAACAACCAAAGCAGCTTTATGTCCCCAGTTTGGAGAAAGTTCAAGGTATAAATGAGGTGACTAAATAAATAAATTTCTACTTGTCTCTTATTATGGTGCTGAGTCTTGATTTTTGTGTGTGTGTGCCATCAAGACATAGCTGAGGTGTGGCGGCCCTCAGGGTTTCAAGGCAAGAGATGTTCGGAGATGATTTGCCATTGCCTTTCTCCACATCAAGACTTCGGTGTTCCTTGAAGGTTACCCATTCAAATTCTAACCTGGACTGACCCTGCTTAGCTTCTGAGATTGAGGTCTGGGGTGACTAGAGTTTTCATCCCAAATCCAAAATTGCCCTGAATGATTGAAGGATTGGAGGATGATTGAAGGATTGGAGCACCTTCCTTATGAGGAGAAGCTGCAGCGTTTGGGACTCTTTAGTTTGGAGAGGAGACGTCTGAGGGGGGATATGATTGAAGTCTATAAAATTATGCATGGGGTAGAAAATGTTGACAGAGAGAAATTTTTCTCTCTTTCTCACAATACTAGAACCAGGGGGGCATTCTGTTGGAAAATGCTGGGGGGGGGAAGAACTAGGACTAATAAAAGGAAACACTTCTTCGCGTAACGTGTGATTGGTGTTTGGAATATGCTGCCACAGGAGGTGGTGATGGCCACTAACCTGGATAGCTTTAAAAAGCACTTGGACAGATTTATGAAGTCGATCTATGGCTACCAATCTTGATCCTCCTTGATCTGAGATTGCAAATGCCTTAGCAGACCAGGTGCTCTGGAGCAGCAGCAGCAGCAGAAGGCCATTGCTTTCACATCCTGCATGTGAGCTCCCAAAGGCACCTAGTGGGCCACTGCGAGTCGCAGAGTGCTGGACTAGATGGACTCTGGTCTGATCCAGCAGGCTAGTTCTTATGTTCTTAATTGGATCCAAGTGTATCAGTTGTGAAGCTTATCTTGTGCTAGGAACATCCACCCTGTCCATGTTTCCCATTTCTGATCTTACAGCCGCCATCGAGCAAGGTTTTTTTTAAAAAAAATGTAAGCAACGCATACATCTGTTTTTTAATTTCTTCTCAAAAGTGACAAAATACTTCTCTTGCATCAGTGTTTTTTAAAAAGAGGGTCATGCATTTAACATATGATGTTGCTTCTATAGGGCAGCTTCAGCAGCTATATTTTTCAGTGAATTAGAAACAAGATGAAGGTGAGAGCGGACTAAAATCAAATCAAGAAGGGAAGGGAAAGTGACAGCTCTGCTTATTCTACTCTCAGCAAATATTTGAAATGGGTCCTCTTGGGGCCTCTTTAATATACAGCGCTTACAGTTTTTGTGTTTGCTCATGCATTAATGGAAGCTCATTATTTCAACTTTCAGCGGAGTACACTGGAATCGATATTTCCTTGGTCTCTGTTATTAAGTCTTACCTGGGATTTCCCGGCATAGAGAAAGAACATCTTATCTGAGACAATTCAGCGCAGTGTTATCTGAAAATCTATTTTGCGGCATTCTGGAGCTTTCTTGACACGTAACGTGCGGAAAAGGAGCGCCATCTGCTAATCGGATCAAATAAAGCACCATCTCCGCCACCTCCGCGCTTTGTGAATTTCCAGAATGTCTAAAAATTAGATCGAGATTTGCTTGGTTTTCAAGGCAGATGTTGAATTCAGATAATTAGTTTTCTGCTACGCTCTTGCATTTGAAAAATAGGGGAGGCTCCGTGGCTGGATGAGAGAGGACTTGTTTTGTATGCGGAAGGTTCAATCCTCGTCACCTCTCATCAAGAGGATCTTGGATAACAGGGATGGAAAATACCTCCTCTGAGGGGCTAATCAGACATTAAAACTATTCACATGTAAATGTTATTTATTATTTATCAATACATTTTTATCCTGACCTTACTACAAGGGATGCAGGGTGGGATACATATTTCCCCCCATCGCAAAAGCTGAGGCTGAGAGAGAGAGAGAGAGAGAGGCCCTTTCCCCACTTACCTTTGACCTTTGCTGCATGCTACTCTCAGCACGCGGCATTTCTGGTGCGCGCCCAGGCGTCCCCAGGGCGCGGGATCTTCAAAAGGCGCCGTTTTGAGGAGCGCCAGGGATGCCGCGCACTGAGGGGGCGCGAGGGCGGCAGCATCGGGGCAGCTGCGCTGTCGCCGCCCCTGTAGTGGGGAGTGCCCCAGGGCCCCCACGCTACTTGAGGAGAGTAGCACGGGGCTTAAGGTAAGTGGGGAAAGGGCCAGAGAGAGAGAGAGAGGCCCAAATCACCCAGCAAGCTTCCATGGCAAATCAGGGATTTGAATCTGTGTCTCCCGGACTCTGGTCTGCCCTTCTTACCACTACACCATACTGTTTAGTCCACTTACATCCACTAGCACGGAGTCAGTATGGGATGATTGCTCTTCTTTGCTCCTTGAAAGGAGATAGGGCTTCTCTTTTGTTGTCACGTGCATCGTGTTGGGAAACTTTTTTCTATGTATCCCGAGGGAGGGTTACCAACTGAGATGAATTCTCTCTTGGAGCAATGGCCCTTGAATATAATAAATATAACAAAAGAAGATTAAGGGCCAGATTAAAGGCCCATCTAGTAAAATATACCCTTTCTAGAAATGGCAAACCACATACCCCTGGATGATCTACAACCAGTTCTTTCACACTGTTCTCGAAGGACTAACTTGGAGGTCCGCTTCCTGAGTATGGTGATTCCATTTCGCTATTGTGTCCATGAATCTATCCTAGATAAATTCTCCAGGAATTTGTGTGGAGATTTCCTGGTGCTTTTGAATTCCTCTATTGCATGTAGGTCCTAAGGGGAGAGAAGACCAAATGGTATAGCCCGATCTAGTCTGATTTCGGAAACTAAATAGGGTCGGTACTTGGAAAAAAGACTACCAAAGAAGACTTTGCATACTCTGCTTCTTCCTTGCCTCGAAAGCCTCTTACTGTTCTGGGCTTCTGCAGGGCCTGTGGGGAGGGGTGGGGGGTGATTTTCCAATGGCCCGGGATAGGGTGCCCCCCCCATGGTAGCTACGTGACTGCTGAAAGGGCAGGTCCAACACACTCATTCCCATTCTCCCTTCCCATATGGAGTCAATGCAGGGACTGTTCTGCAGAGGACTTGAATCTTCACAGAATCGGACTCTTCAGGAATAACATATATTTGAACAATTACAATTTTACAGCACTAAATCTTGAGATAACCTTGTCTGTTTGTTTGTTTCTTCCATCAGATTGTGGCTTAAATGTTCACAAGCAGTGTTCCAAGATGGTCCCTAACGACTGCAAGCCAGACCTGAAGCATGTCAAGAAAGTGTACAGCTGCGACCTGACCACACTAGTGAAAGCACATTTCACAAAGAGGCCTATGGTTGTAGATATGTGCATCAGGGAGCTTGAATCTAGAGGTGAGGCGTTCCTCCAGTGTTTGGTTGCATTGCTCATAATCCTTTTAATGCACCTGGTTTGAGCTGAATAAAAGGTCAGATTTTGGTTTGCAAGGGCCTGATTTCTTTGAACCATTGATAGGTAGTTTTGCATTGTTTTAAACATGGTATGTCTCTGTCCTCATGGAAAAGAGCATATACAAACCTTTACTGGTTGGTTCCCCACCCAGGGAAATGGATAATTCCCTTCTCACCGGTCACAGTGTGTAACAGACTTCCCTCTGTGATACATCTCTGAAGATGCCAGCCACAGATGCAGGCGAAACGTTAGGAACAAGATCCACCAGACCACGGCCACACAGCCCGGAAAACCCACCAGAACCAGTTGAATCCGGCCGTGAAAGCCTTCGACAATACATTTACACCTGGGTTCCCCAGTTATCATGCATTTCCTCTTCTGTTTCCCTCTTTGTAATAATGACCCTTTTGCTAGAATATTGCTCTTGTGATATTTAAATACATGCAAATTAATTTACTGATTTGAGTGGCTTGCTTTTAAATTTCATTGCAATTTGGTGACATCTTCCACATTCCAGGGTCGATTAGCATAAATATGCTTATACAAAATGATTGGGTACTGATCATAGCTATGCTGTACATTCAAGAGTGAGGGCGTGCTGTTAAGTCTTATTTAGAATGAAAAATGAGGTTTTAAAAACTGTATTTGGATTTATATGCGTGGCTGCTGGCAAAGATCTTGTCGGTCAGAAAGGTAAATATAGTTTAATCTAACGTTGTTGTTGTTTCTTAACTGAATAGGACTCAATTCTGAAGGACTTTACAGAGTGTCTGGATTCAGCGAACTAATTGAAGATGTCAAAATGGCTTTTGACCGAGGTATGATCTTTGCTGTAAATGTCACATTCAATATCTTGACTAGAATCCTGCGCCAAAGGGAGAATTGCATGTGTTTCTAGAACAGCAGCCCCCATTTCACACAGCAAGTCAATTACAAACATGAGACTGTTTTCAGAAGCAATTTACAATAGGGAACCAAGAGGTGGGAGGTGGTTCAAAGGTGGAAAGTTTCACTGTAGGGATATGGAAGCCTGAACTAGTTTTCCAGAGTCCAGCCATTGCCTAGGTCAGGGGTCTGTAACCTGCGGCTCTCCAGATGTTCATGAACTACAATTCTCATCAGCCTCTGCCAGCATGGCCAATTGGCTGGCAGGGGCTGATGGGAATTGTAGTTCATGAACACCTGGTGAGCCGCAGGTTGCAGACTCCTGGCCTAGGTGGTCAGTATGTGGCATGAACAGGCCTTTACTGGGGAAAGTGGCTGTTTTTTAGTTCAAAGAAAGACCTTACAGAAGGAAAAAAATTGAGAATATTACAACCTTTCCTTGAGCAAAAAAAAAAGATGGAGAAATCTTTCATCAATGTCAGCATTGGGGTCTTGCAAATCACAAATTATCATTGTAGGGTTGTGCAGGAGAATACATGAAGCATTTTATTTATTACTTCCTTTTCATCTTGAAAAAAGCTGGAGTGGTATAATCTATAGTGTAGTACAGTGGTGGTGAACCTATGGCACGGGTGCCAGAGGTGGCACTCAGAGCCCTCTCTGCTGGCACGCACAAACACAGTGCCCTCCCATACACATTTAGGCTGGCTTGGGCCACTGGGCTTGATTATTAGCATTAAACCTAAGACTTAGTTTTGGGGAAGCAGTGTAGGTAAACCTGTTAAGCGCTGTTAAGCCCCACTGATTTTCATGTGAAGAACTTAAGCACAATCCTTTACCTGGGAGTAAGCTCAGTTGCTGGCAATGGGGCTTGCTTCTGAGTAAACCCTCCTAGGGTCATGATTCACCTGTTGGAAGAGTTACACGGTTGCTTCAAAGCAAAGCCACCGACTCCCACCAAGCTTACTCCAGTGTAACGCACGCCTTGGAGTCAACCGTTTTTTCTAAACTAAAACCTCAGTATTCAGGTTAAATTGCCGTGTTGGCACTTTGCGATAAATAAGTGGGTTTTGGGTTGCAGTTTGGGCACTCCGTCTCAAAAAGGTTCGCCATCACTGGTGTAGTATGATGGTTAAGAGTGGCAAACTCTAATCTGGAGAGCTGGGTTCAATTCCCTGCTCCTCCACATGAAGCCTGCTGGGTGACCTTGGGCCAGTCACAAGTTGCCTGTTGTGGGGAGAAGAATAGACTGTGATTGTAAACTGCATAGAGACTCCTTACAGTAGAAGAAGAGAAGAGTTTGGATTTATATCCTCCCCTTCTCTCCTATATGGAGACAAAGAGGCTTACAATCTCCTTTCCCTTCCCCCCCCCCCACACACAGCAAATACCCTGTGAGGTAGGTGGGTGGGGCTGAGAGAGCTCTGAAAAACTGACTAGCCCAAGGTCACCCAGTTGGCATGTGTTGGAGTGCACAGGCTAATCTAGTTCTCCAGATAAGCCTCCACAGCTCAAGGGGCCGAGCAGGGAATCAAACTTGGTTCCCCAGATTAGAGTGCACCTGCTTTTAACCACTATGCCTCTGCTGCTCCTAGAAAAAAGCGGGCTATAAAAACTAACTCTTCTTTCATTTCCCTTCTTTCAGTCTTCTCTGTTATTCTATTCAGTTTATCGATTTACTGTGACATTATCATGTTGTCCTTTTTGAGGGAAAACAGTGTGATGTAGGATAGAGCGAAGAATTTGGCAATGTGCCAGTGGCAACCCCATGTTAACTATTATGCGATCTGTATATGTGTCACGTGTACATACTATGGCTGTATTTAATCTTAATATATGGTGGCTCAACCTTTCATGTTTGCTATTAACATATCCTTCTGCATTCTTTCTCCTCCCCTTTCCTTTTTTACCACACAGATGGGGAAAAGGCAGACATTTCTGTGAATATGTATGAAGATATCAATATTATCTCAGGTGCACTTAAACTGTACTTCAGGGATTTGCCAATTCCACTCATCACATATGATGCCTACCCAAAGTTTATAGAGTCTGCAAGTAAGTTTGAAATTACACATTTTTCCCCACAAAGTTTTTGTTTTTCCTATTAGTGCTTTATGTGGTCTTAATTAATAACAAAGTTACCTTGATTTCCCCCTATGTTAAATTTACTTGCAACTTAAGGGAATAAACAGCTGATAGGCAAAGCATTTGGCCATGCTGTCTCTTTTCAGGAGAAAACAGCTTTCCATATGCTGAGTCCAGTGGTGGGATCCAAAAATTTTAGTAACAGGTTCCCATGGTGGTGGGATTCAAACTGTGGCATAGTGCCAATGGGGCTGGGCGGGGCACAACGGAGGCGTGGCCAGGCATTCTGGGGGTGGGGCATTCCTGGGCGGGGCTATGGCAAGAACGCAGCCGCTGCGCCAGTCCTTGGGCGGGAAACGAATGCATGCAGGCGCAGGCTGCCACGCATGCCAGTACATCTCCTGCTAGACTGCTTCAAGTTCTGCATGCTACTGCTGAGAGGAGGGGCGTAACTAAGGCAAAAATCACGTGGCAAAATCACCAATTAGTAACCCCCTCTCGGCACACACAAATAATTAGTAACCTACTCTCGGGAACCTGTGAAAACCTGCTGGATCCCACCTCTGGCTGAGTCCCATTCCATATAAATACATGTCTCTGCCAGAGAAGCTATCACCACCAGTGCTTGAAGACAACATGCATATAGGTCAGCCAATCATCTTGCAGAATTCCATTTTCAGGGACACGGAAATGACTGCAGAATTCTAGCCTTAAAGTTAAACAAGGCTGTCTACCTAGTTCTAAACACCATGTTATTTTAAGCAGGAGATAGATATAAAGTAGATACAGCAGTCCATTATACAGTGACGCATTATGTTTATGTTTTTAAATAAACAAATAAGTATTGGGTGTCCACCTCCATGGACCAAAATGGAACGCAGTCTCTTGCAGTTCAGCAGAGTTTGTCTGACATTTGTTAACTTAAGTTTAAATGTGATTTTTCTGTTTCAGAAACCACGGATCCTGACAAACAGTTGGAAATACTTCATGAAGCACTGAAACTGCTGCCACCAGCACACTGTGAAACATTACGGTATCTCATGGCACATTTAAAAAGGTATGGGACTTAGGAACATCAAAGTGACGTGTTGGGGAAGGGGCAGGGAACCAGGGTGGTGTAGTGGTTTAGAGCGGTAGAGTCTAATCTGGAGAACAGGTTTTATTCCCCACTCCTTCACATAAGCAGCAGACTCTTATCTGGTGACCTAAGTTTGTTTTCCTGCTCCTACACATTAAATCTGCTTAGTGACCTTGGGTTAGTCACAATTCTTCAGAACTCTGCTTGCCCCACCTATTTCACAAGGTGTCTGTTTTGGGGAGAGGAAAGGAAAGGAGTTGTAAGCCGCTTTGAGACTCCTTACAGCTGAGAAAAGCAGGATATAGATCCAGACTCTTCTTCTACTCTTCTTATTTATCAAGCAACTTTTACATCAACTTAAAATAGATTTTTGTTTCACTTGGGTAGATGATGCGTATTGGTGCCAACTAAACCAGAAGAAATGGCTTATCACCATCTTTACTGGGCATATAGTAGAGGGACACTGTCTCCGTATAACCTACCATCCGGGGTCATGGTTGTAAGGATAAAATCAAGGAGGGTAGAATAGTGTGGTAAGCCAGAGGCATAGCTCCAAAGGGATGGGAAGTGACAGCGCCTTTACCAAGTGTGTGATAACCCCTATGAAGTGATGGTCTGGGGGGGCATTCCAGGGCAGGGCCGGCGGCGTTCCAGTGAGAGGCCCGAGCGGGCCGAGGGCCGCACCAGTGCACCGGGCGCTTTTCCCCCTTGCTACGCCTCTGTGGTAAGCTATTTTGGTTCCCTCTTGGGGAGAAAAAGAGGCGATGAATATCTAAATAAACAATTTCATATGTATCTATATGAGATGAAAATACTTAAAGGTAAAAAAGCTTACATGAAGATCTACAGTGGTCGCGAGGATTAGTAGACATCTTGCGCAAATGGTATTGCCCTTGCATGTGTACAAAGAAATGGGCAGGTCCATCCTAAAGCCCCAGTGCCACCTGATTCTCTGCCAGAACAACTGTGGCACCAAAGTATGGCACTGCCATCTCTCCGGATGAATAATTCTGAAATGCGCCCTCATGGTGCTTAGTCAGCATTTTTTTATCTATCTATCTATCTATCTATCTATCTATCTATCTATCTATCTATCTATCTATCTATCTATCTATCTATCTATCTATCTATTTATTTATTTATTTATGGGTTTTGTATACCGCCCAACCCCCGGAGGGCTCTGGGCGGTGCACAACATGATTTCCTCATACAACATATACAACAAAACCCTATTAAAATTAGATTAAGTTAAAACACATCGGTAATTACAAAGATGGCGTCAGCAGTACACCCCAATTAAAACCCTCCCAGAGAGGGGGAAGCAGAACAAGGAAGTGGGTCCCTTAGATGGCAGAGGAACTCCCAATCGGAGGAATAGAAGGGGCACTTCAATCAGCGGCTGGACACTCCAAAGGCCCGGTGGAACAACTCAGTCTTACAGGCCCTGCGGAATTCACCAAGATCCCGCAGGGCCCGGACAGCTGGAGGAAGAGTGTTCCACCAGGCAGGGGCCAAGACTGAGAAGGCCCTGGCCCGAGTGGAGGCCAGCCGCATCATGGAGGGGCCGGGAACCACCAGCAAATAGGGACATATGGGGTAATGCGGTCCCGAAGGTATGTTCAGGCCCATCTTAGTTCTCTTTGATGCTTCTTTCTATTTCTCCATCAAAAGCCAGTGGAATCTTGACGGTATCAATAGATGAGACACCAGTCATCACAGACATCATTTTTATTAGATCTTATGATTTAGATAAATATTCTGTTTTTGAAATATGTAGGAAACAGTCTATAGGAAACACAAAAATGATAGAAACGCAAACACATCTGAAAACAAATGAAGGGGGGAGTTAAAAGGAAGCAGGATGAGAAACTGAATGTGGCAGTTTTGTCGTGCTTGCAGAGATTCTGGGAGGGCAACCAGTTTTCTTATTTATATTTTATTTATTTATATTTTTATTTATATCCCACCCTCTCCAACAGAGCTCAGGGCGGCAACAGCACAGAATCCAAATTCAATAATAAAATAACCATTAGTGCAGTATTTAAAACAGCAAGACCAATCATAGATGGTGAAAAATCCCCCCCCCCATTACTCCCTTTACTGTGGGCGTTTCCCCACTCACCCCGATCCGCCCTATGCCGCGCGCTGCTCTCAGTGCGCGGCATTCCTGGCGTGCGCCTGGGCATCCCCACAACCCCGCGCTCTGCACGTTGTCATCAAAAGGCGCCCTTTAAAAGAGCTCCAGGGATGCCGCGCGCTGAGGGGGCGCGACAGCGGCAGCTGCGCTGTTGCCGCCCCTGTCGTGGGGAGTGCCCCGGGACCCCGCACTACTTGAGGAGAGTAGCGCGAGGCTTAAGGTAAGTGGGGAAAGTCCCAGAGTTTATGAGATGAACACATACTTTTCTCAGGTGCAGCTGCATGTAAGAAGTCAACCTTACCTGCTTCAACTAGATTCAAATCCAGTAGCACCCTTGAGACAATAAGATTTTTGTGTTATGAGCTTTTCAGAGATCTGTTTCACTTCCCAGCCTAATGACCACTTTTACCTTTTTACCTGCAGGCTTGCTAAGAGGTGTTGTGGTGGGGGACCCGTTAATGGAATTTTTGTTTTTGAGCTTCAGCTGTCAGCCAACAAATCAGTATATCTGGAGTCCCTATAAATAGAAGCTTCTGAGCTTGGACACCCTCCAGACAACTTCCACTGACTGGCAGCTCTTGACTGCAAAGCAAATATCTGAAAGTGTTTTATTTCACGCTGGAGAGTGAATAGGGCCTTAATGGGGAAAAATAATTTTCATGTTTTGGTTTTATAATTCATCGCTTACTGAGCAGTGGATATTTAGACCATTATCAGTACCCAGAAAAACATTTATTTTCAGTTATGGATCAGTAATGCATTGTTAGAGCTGGTTTTTTAAAAATCTGCTAACAAATTAATTTACAAATGGAAATCTGTTTTAATGAGAGAGATAATTAATTGCCATAAAGGAAACCAAAGGTTCTCAAGACAGTGGTTTGTAGCTTATTCCCTTGAAACAGCAGCTGGAGAAAGGAAGGAGTCAGTCTTAATATATCACTAGTTAAGTGGAATGGGAATAGTCCCATCACTGCAGATCTTGGAAGCTATGCAGTGGTTTGGGGGACTGCCAAGGAAGACTCTGCGGAGGAAGGTTGTGGCAAACCACTGCTGATTCTTATGACCTTGAAAGGCCCAAGCTGATGTCACCTTAAGTCAATGGCAACTTGACAGCACTTACATACTTAACTACATGCAGCATGTGTGTACCGAGCTGCTTAAACATGTACATCTGTTGTTATGGTAACAGTTTCTAAACTGTAAGTGATGTTTTTAACTGTGGTTTCTTTAGGGGAAAAAGTATATGCTATTCAGACCTATCACATGATATTTTAGAAGAAGAAGAAGAGTTTGGATTTATATCCCCCCTTTCTCTCCTGTAAGGAGACTCAAAGGGGCTGACAATCTCCTTTCCCTTCCCCCGCTCCACACACACAACAAAAACCCTGTGAGGGTGGATGAGACTGAGAGAGCTCCAAAGAACTGTGACTAATCCAAGGTCACCCAGCTGGCATGTGTTGGAGTGCACAAGCTCATCTGGTTCCCCAAATAAGCCTCCACAGCTCAAGTGGCAGAGCGGGGAATCAAACCCGGTTCTCCAGATGTGTCTGTAATGTCATATAGCATCTCAGCAATCCTGTGGGGTGGCTCAGACCAGGCAATAATGACATGCCAAGATAACTTATACCGGTAGTATGTAATTAGTACATTTTTATCCTGTCCTTCCTCTGTGTGACTCAAAGCAGCATACATTTTTTTCAATGTTATCTACAACTAGGGAGGCTGATTACACCGAGAGGGAGAATGAGTGACAGGACCCAGTGAGATTCCATGACAGAGAAGGGATTTCAGATTGGGTCCTCAGATCCTCATCTGCCCCTCTAATCACTGTACCACATTGACTGACCACATGCTGGCGCACTACATTGATCTATTACTGGAGCCAACACAGAGATGGGCCCTAACCCGCACCAGATGCAATGTGTTTCTATCGGCAATAGAGGAGGGGCAACTGCTTTCTATCCCGTCCAATGAAAGATTTTGTCCCTATTGGAGCAGCAGTGGCGTAGGAGGAGCAGCAGTGGCGTAGGAGGTTAAGAGCTCGTGTATCTAATCTGGAGGAACCGGGTTTGATTCCCAGCTCTGCCACCTGAGCTGTGGAGGCTTATCTGGGGAATTCAGATTAGCCTGTACACTCCCACACATGCCAGCTGGGTGACCTTGGGCTAGTCACAGCTTCTCGGAGCTCTCTCAGCCCTACCTACCTCACAGGGTGTTTGTTGTGAGGGGGGAAGGGCAAGGAGATTGTAAGCCCCTTTGAGTCTCCTGCAGGAGAGAAAGGGGGGATATAAATCCAAACTCTTCTTCTTCTTCTTCTATTGTCTGAACCAAGTAGAAACCTTAAATCACGTGATTTTCTTCTGTCCTAAGTACTCAAACATCAGATACTTATTACCACAGTCCACATACCATTAAAGCACTAACTTGTCCAGCTGACTTGCAAATGAACTTCCTTCTCAATAGTAAGAAACAGGAGACACTGGAAAAGACGGCTGAATTTCTACTGCAAGTGATTGCTGTACGGAACCAAGGAAAATAGGAAGGAACATGACCTGTTCACCACAATGCCAACATCTTGGGCTCAATCCCTTAATCATATAGGCTAGTTGTATTGGGGTTCTATACCATTGAAGTATTACCTTTCTTTCCAGTTCCACATATTTGTCAATCTTTTATCTTATTCATACTATCCATGATTCTTTCTATTTTTTCATCCTCAAAGAGTTTTTCTTTCTCCCATTTTTGCTTCAACATTCTCGACATAAAATCCTTATCTTCCGACATATATTTATAAACTAATCCCAATATTTTTCCTTCTAGTATTTCATGGCTCTTCAACCATTGAATTATTATACAATCACCTTTTATTCTAAATTTCTGTCCCAAATCCCTCTTAATACCAGCCCGTTCTCTTTCCCTCCAATTTCTATTAAATTTTGTAATAATATAACCTCTCCTTCATGGACTAGATCCGCCACTTTATGTATTCCTTTTTCCTTCAGTTTTTTATAGTTTTCCATCCTTCTTTTCCAATCACGCTGTCCAGGATGTCAGGCATCCATTTGCTTCTCCATTTTTCCCATATTTCCATATTCACTTTTCTCGGGCCTATAACTCTTTGTTTTACAATTTTATAATCATTTGTATAAATACCATATTTGCCTATTCCTTCATTTACTTCATTTTCAAACTTTGTCCATTCTTCTATATTATCTTCTTTTATGTCCATGAAACTTTTTATCTGGGATGCCTCAAAATATTCCTGTGTTTTCGGTATTCCCCATCCTAGAAGTTTATTTGGCATATATACTACTTTGTTCATTACTCTTGCATTTTTCTTATCAAACACCCATGCTTTCAGTTTCCCATCCCATTCCTCAAATTGTTTTTTAGCAATCTTCATAGGTAATGTTCTAAATAAATTAATAAAGGAACTTTGACCAAGTGGGGTTTAACTACCTTAGTGACCTCAGCTTCACCCTCAGTCTACCTTATGGCTACTGCTTTCCAGAGCAGCCTTTCCTCAAGACTTGGTGGCCGCCATTCCCACCGAAGCAACCCTGGGAATTGTGGCTTGGGTCTGAGGATCTCTAATGCTACCTTCTCAAACAAGAACCTGCAGGATCCTTTGCAGGAAGCCAAGACGATTTACTTGTGCACAACTGGCTTTAATTTCTAGCCTCTTAAGTTTTTATTTCCATGTTCACAGGATCAAGGCGGTCGGTTACCATATCCTCCTTTGTAACCATAACCACCTTTGTTGCAGGGTAACGCTTCAGGAAAAGGAGAACCTCATGAATGCAGAAAACCTTGGCATTGTGTTTGGACCAACACTTATGCGAGCGCCGGAACAAGACGCCATGGCTGCCTTGAATGACATCCGTTACCAGAGACTTGTGGTGGAGATGCTTATAAAGAACGAAGATATTCTATTTTGAACTTCTGATTTGTGAGGCGGTGTGTGCACGAGAGTGTTTTTTAAAAATGGACAAGGATGAAAATCCCGTGGAAGATGAAGGAATATTTGGAAATAATTGAGCCAGCTGCTCTAGCTGAATTTCTTAATGTGAGGTGGTGTTGTGTGAAAGATGCTTAAATATGTTGCTTCTGTGGCTCCATTCCAGACAACGCTGGGGGAAAGTTAAGACGTCCTTCTGCTTTGCAGCCCTAGCCATGTCAGTGTTTCTTAAGGGTACAGGAAACTCGAGCTTATATGATCCGCTCCCTGCTGCCCCGCTTTTGTGCAGCTTCTGCTACAAAAGATACAGCAAAAGAACAGCACTGCATCTGTGTTCTGGAGTAGTCTGTGGTTGTACTTTGGCATGTTTCACAGTGTAACTCTGTTGTGAATTCGTTTTTACATTTCGTATAGGTTTCAGGGAGGAAAGCAGACCGAGGTGAAACGAAGCCTCTAGCTGTTAATTCACTGTGTGTTGTTCTCTTTCCTACTTTGCAGGATAATTTCATCTTAGGTTCTGTAACTTTTTGGGTTTTTGGTAGTACATTTTCTTGTGCCAAAAAAAGATTCTGAGTGCCACTTTTAAGTAATGCTTTTTCTTATGACTCTGGCTAAAGAGGACAACACTGAATGAGTGAAGATGGATTTGTTGTTGTTTTCAAACTGTCATTTTGTATTTTTATTGGGCATGCGTATTAATTTATTAAAGTTTTGCCTTAGAACCTTATGATGTCTTGCTGCGTTTTTTCCTACCCCCATGCATACGCCTGTGCTGTGCTGCGGCTGTGCTGGTGGAGGAGAGATTGAACCCAGACATCAGATATGGGGGAGGGGGTTATCAGCAGAGTGTAAAGCGGAGTCACTCTGGTAAGATGAGAATGTTTAGTCTTCTTGCAATCACTGCAACCTTGTACCATACTTGGAAAAGAATACTCTCCACGCAAGATGTTCTTTCCATAGGAAGGCTTTTACTTTAGCAGTTGCAAGGTTACACAAGTCTGTTCTATACAAGACTATTAAACTATACAGAACTCTTCAGCAAGAACAAAGTTCAACACACTCAGAACTTAACTCAAGCCATTTCCGCACGGCCACATTGGGGGTTGGGTCGGTGTACATGACGCCGACCCAAGCCCCCCCGGGACCGTTCGCCGCGAGCGGTCCGATTGCGCGATGAGCAAACAGGCAATCCACGGAACTTACCGATGCGTTACGATCGACCCTACCTGCTGCACGGTGACCGTCCAGCCCAGGCGTCGCCCGAGGACCAGAGGGACACATCCCCTGCCCTGCGCTGATTCCACTCCGGCGTCGCGGGCAGGAGGGAGAACTATCAGGCCCAGAGCTTCGACAACACTGCTTGCCGAAACAATCGCTTAAGAGCAGGTAGGTCGACTGGGCACAGGGGGGAGGGAAGGCGCCTTCCAGCCGCCATTTTCCGTAAACCTCACTTGGGAAGTGAGGTGGGAAAACGGCAGCTTCCGCGCCGGCTTCCGGGAGGAGCAAGAGCGGCATTTGCGACTCTTGAAGCTCAGTTATTGCCCCCATCGCGAGCGGCTCCCCTGAGGAGACATGGCGTTTTTGCCGTCCCCAGGGCGCTGTATTAGGCCCGTGCGGAAAGGGCCTCTGTCTCTATCTCAACTCAACTCAGCATATACAATGCATACATCATGGATACTTTTCCCCGTCCACACAACAGCCTCTCATTGGTCTAGAATTACAGTTGAATTCACCAATCATATTAAAGGTCAATGTTTGCCACCTCTTGCCCGCCTAGACCGACTGTCTCTGGCCTTCGGGTTCGCAAACCTCTGCTAACTCAGAAGATGACTTTCTTGTGAATTTTTGCTCTTTTTTATATATCATGTCAGGGGTCTCCTCCCCACTGTACATCTCAGAGATCTATTGATCAATCTTTTGATCAGTGCACTTAGAGAAGCAGGAAGGAGCCAACAACATGAAGGGAATGTGAAAAGGAAGGCATGCAAAGTGCTGCAAGCAGTGAGAAAGCTGGTCATGGGCAGAGGGAAGAGCTCCGGGGCAAGGCTGTGCCCATTGGCAAATCTGTCTCGCTCTGATGACAAAACATATCCAGAAAATATGTCCACCCAAGAACTCTTGCTTTGGCAAACACTGGCCCCCCACTACGCAGCAAAGACTTTGTGCATAATCGGGCACCGTGAGTATCGATACCAGAGTGGAATACAAATGATTTAAATGGAAAGATTAAAGATTTCTCTGATCTAAAGAGTACAGAAGAGGAAGGAGAAGGTTTAATGCCAGGTACTTTCCTGCAAAAATGTCCCCCGAGTTTCACTTGTGATTGGAGCAAGGGATCTGTAATTAACTAATTTAAATCCTTTCTGTGCCACCTTTCCACCCAGTTCAGGGTCGCTGAGGCTGGCAATGTTTCAAACATTAAAACAGCTTTTAAAATGCAAAGCTATAAATAATGTTTAAAAACATATAAAACAGGAAGGAGGGCTAAGAAGGAAACCAGATCAAAAAAAAAAACTTCACTTGCTATCAGAAGCCAATGCCTAGTGGAGACAGACCAATCACTGGGGCAAGGAGTTCCAAAGTTTCAGTGCCATCACCAAGAAGGTCCCCAGTGTGCATAAATACATGTGAAATCTTCCCTTCAACCCCAGCTACCTGAATTCGAAATACCACGAAGTTACGCTACCTGGTGAAGTCCAAAATACAAATTGTGTCAGGATCATTATGCAGAATCATAATCTCTCTTGCAGACAAGTTTCTCAATTCCCCTTAATACCAAATCATGCAAGAAACAGTTGCTAGTCTGGATGATGCTAACGGAAAAAAAATAGCTGACAAGAACACGTTGGCAATCCTGTTCCAGATCTGGAATCAGGAGCATAAGGAAGGAGCAGAAATGAAGGGGAACTGGAGAGTATTTATGCTACCAGGCAATAGGCTGTTCAACGCTCCATGATTGGGCAAGGAATTGGCAATGAAAGACCAGACTGCCAGAGGAAGTACAGGATAAAAAGGTATGGACACCAGGAACACAGAAAGAATGAACCAGAAGCAAAAGGGAAAGAAGCAGTGTCTGGAAAGTGTGTGAATGGGGCATAAGATATATGACTACGCAGCAGTGGCGTAGGAGGTTAAGAGCTCATGTACTCTAATCTGGAGGAACCGGGTTTGATTCCCAGCTCTGCCGCCTGAGCTGTGGAAGCTTATCTGGTGAACTAGATTAGCTTGTGCACTGCCATACACGCCAGCTGGGTGACCTTGGGCTAGTCACAGCTTCTCGGAGCTCTCTCAGCCCCACCCACCTCACAGGGTGTTTGCTGTGAGGGGGGAAGAGCAAGGAGCTTGTAAGCCCCTTTGAGTCTCCTACAGGAGAGAAAGGGGGGATATAAATCCAAACTCCTCCTCCTCCTCCTCCTCTTCTTCTTCTTCTTCTTCTTCTTCTTTAGGAATGCTCTAGTAAAAATACTTATGTGTTTGCAAGAAGAAAAGAAGAAGAGTTTTTATAGCCCACTTTTCTGTACACTGAAGAGTCTCAGAGTGGCTTATGACTGACTTCCCCCCACAAACACGTACACACAACAGGCACCTTGTAAAGTAGGTGGGGTTGAGAGAGTTCTGAGAGAACTGTGACTGGCCCAAGGTCTTCCAGCAGTCTTCACGTGAAGGAGTGGGGAATCAAACCTGGTTTGCCAGATTAGGGCCCACCACTACGCCAAACTGGCCAGGAAGTGGTATGTTTCCAGCATGGTGCCTTTGGAACGTGCAATTTGAACAACATTCAGTACCTTCTATGTGACTTATTGGTCATGATGGCTGCTCAAAGATTGTTATATCTGAACTACTGTTATTGAACAGAGACGTTACCTCTTGTGAGGAAGACCAGTTACTAGATTTATTAGTAGCCATTGTTTGGGCTGGATCTTGATTGATATATTTCTAAGAAGAAGAGCTGGATTTATATCCCCCTTTCTCTCCTATAGGAAACTCAAAGGGGCTTACAAACTCCTTCCCTTCCCCCCTCGCAACAAACACCCAGTGAGGTAGGTGAAGCTGAGAGAGCTCAGAAGAACTGTGACTAGCCCAAGGTCACTCAGCTGGCATGTGTTGGAGTGCATAGGCTAATCTGAATTCCCCAGATAAGCCTCCACAGCTCAAGTGTCTATGCCAATAAAGGCTTGCTTTCTGGCCTTTCTTCTTCACAGCTCAAGTGGCAGAGCGGGGAATCAAACCCGGTTCCTCCAGATTAGAGTACACCTGCTCTTAACCACAACGCCACTGCTGCTGCTAATTGCACATACTGTAAAGGATTCTGGGTGTTGATGAGTAGAAGTAACCCCTTGAGTGCATTCTCTGCCTAGGGCGATGGAGCCCGAAAAGATTCAAACCAGTGGGAGACTTTATCTTTGCGCGGGAGATGAAGACTCCGTTCCCATGGGAAGCAGGAAGGGGGGATGGGGTGAATGGTGTTATAACCTGTGCTTCTGGCGGGAAGTGCCATTCCTGCCATTACGTGTATGTGAGCTTTCTAAGATGTCTTAATAAACGGACTTTTACACCCAAAAAGCCTTTTACTTCTGCTTCTATGGAATTCCTTACACATACCAAGTAAATTGTGCATTGCATATTAGGAGTATTTAGGATTATTGAATCTTTTACTAGAACTGTACTCTGTCTGTTCAAAACTAGCCTTTTTAGAAGAAGAAGAAAAGGAGAAGAGTTTGGATTTATATCCCACCTTTCTCTCCTGTAAGGAGACTCAAGGTGACTTACAAGCTCCTTTCTCTTCCTCTTTTCACAACAGACACTTTGTGAGGTAGGTGGGGCTGAGAGAGTTATGAATAACTGTCTAGGCCAAGATCACCCAGCAGGAATGTAGGAGTGTGGAAACACATCTGGTTCACCAGATAAGCCTCCACTACTCAGGTGGAAGAGATGGGGAATCAAACCCAATTCTCCAGATTAGAATCTACCTGCTCTTAACCCGCTACACCACGATGGGGCTAATGTTTTAACAGATTCATAGTTTCAACAAGGATAGTCCTGCTCTCTTTAAAGAGCGGCTGTTAGAATTAATGATACCTACCCAACAACACTGGCAGTTCCTTACCCAAACTGTGTGATATCTCCAGCTATCAGCAATGCCAACTAGCAGTCAAATCAGTCTTTTCACTCCAGGAATGCGTTGAAATTTTGGTCTCACATGTTAACAGCTGGTGCTGCAATCCTCCTGCGCATGAAAAGCAGGGTTGAGATTGTTCAGCATTCAATCTTTATACTCTGCGGTCAGAACCACCTACAGGCACCACAAGTGACCTTGACAAGCAAGCATTAGTGAGAGAGCCGCCCACAGCTGAGGCAACCTCTCAGACCCATCAGTAGCACTGAAGTGGATGAGGCTGACAAACCGTTTCTGTGGTGAGGGAGGAAGCTGGCTGGCAGGATTCTCCCAAAGAAGGTTAATCCTCTGCATACTCGCGCCCCCTCCCTCCCAATTAGCAAGTAGGCAGAGCAGTCATCTTGCCTGCTCATTTCTAAAATTCCAGGTCTCCACTGTAATAAATCTATGTCTAATTACCCTTCCTCTTATGTCTCGTCCACTGGTAGCAAATCATTACTATAAATAAAAGAGACGTCCAGCATGATAAAAAGCCTTTTGCTTAGTACAGCATCACTGTACAACGCAATCTAAAGGGAGGGGCTGGAAGTGCTCAGGCGTCATGGCGTCATCATGGCGTAAGCGCTCCTTGCGCTGGTGTCAGGGGCATTTATGACGGCACCAGCATGGCTGCCCCACACGCCAGTGCACCTCCGGCACAGGGGCCTGTGCTAAGCAAAAGGAGATGTTTCCAGAGGCTAGGCCAATGTTAGTCACCTCTGTGGGCCCTTTCAGAATGGGAGCCCACTTTCGCCAGGGCAAAGTTACACCATCAAAAACCGTGGCACGGCTCACAGTGCCCCATTCATGATCTCAGAGTCACCCACCCCCTCCTCAGTGCAGCCCCCCCCCCCCAGTGGTGGGATCCAAAAATTTCAGTAACAGGTTCCCATGGTGGTGGGATTCAAACTGTGGCGTAGCGCCAATGGGGCTGGGCGGGGCATGACGGGGGTGTGGCTGGGCATTCCGGGGGCAGGCCATTCCTGGGCGGGGATGTGGCAAGGACGCAGCCGCTGCGCCGGTCCTTGGGTGGGAAACGAATGCACGCAGGCGCAGGCTGCCACGCACGCCGGTGCACCTCCTGCTAGACTGCTTCAAGTTCTGCGCGCTACTGCTGAGAGGAGGGGCGTAACTAAGGCCAAAATCATGTGGCAAAATCACCAATTAGTAACCCCCTCTTGGCACACACAAATAATTAGTAACCTACTCTCGGGAACCTGTGAGAACCTGCTGGATCCCACCTCTGGCCCCACCCTCTTGGCCACAGTCGCCTGAGGAAACTGACAAACCGGCTGGCCAATGAAGAGTTGGCAAATGCCAGCCCAATCCTCATGGTAGTAGCCAATAGTGGGGCCTTTCCCGCTTCATAAACACCTGTCAGGAAACATAATATCCCAGCAAGTAAGGCACACAGACCGAGATGCTGTCCAACGGCTACCAAACATGCAGACTTTGCAGAAACACGCTGCACAGCTGGTGGCAGGGCAAGCATTTTGCACCATTAGATTGATAAGTTGCGCACACTAGCCTCATTCCTAGAACAATGGGCTGACTCAGCAGCACACATTAACATTTCTGGGAGAGGACATACACCAGGACTTAATTGGCATTAGAAGAGATACAAATGAATATACAGTACAGCCAAATATAATACAGTAAATAAAACGTTTCAAAATCAACCACTGAGATATGCTACATTCCATTCATAGTATCTAATCCCTTTCTGTAAAAAACTTTGCAACTGGTTCAGTTGTTCTGGGGGTTTGGTCAGTCACGAGGAAGGATGTCTTGCTCTCCTCCGAGTACCATTCTCTACCACAAAGCGATGGAGCAATAAATTCAACACCCATTCTAGAATTAAAAGAGCAGTATAACAGATCATGGGTTAGTGATTCTAACTCACTGCCTGCAGGGGTTAACTCTATCCAAAAACATAATTTTGTGATATCTCCCATATAACAAGGATAAAGGGGGAGCATCGAATCTGGTGAGCATATATGCTCTCCAGGAAGGTTGAAGTGGACCAGTTAAATATGAAAAATATGATGCTATAGAGTAGCTATTTGCCCAAATCTCGGTGGGGAACACCTACTTCTACCTTGGTTCCAAAACACCGGCATTTCTATGTCTAACAATCTACACTTAATCTCATCGAATACTGATTCTTCAGCAAGGCCGTGCAGGGACTCTAAAGAGATCCTTACTGAACTAATTTTTCCTCAATGTGTCTCAGCCACACTGATGACTGGGATTCAGTTAGCATCTAGGAAATTAAGCCATTAGCTTCCATTTTGAAATGACAGTGAAGCCAGAATTTAATTGTGGCCAGCCAGGTTCTGGTAGCTAAAAGCCTTTGGTTTGTTTCAAGGCACAGAGCTGCACACGGCATGCATTTTAGAGTTTCAAGGATTTTGTGTAAAAAAATCTGATTATATGCTTTCGACATCCCAATTCAAGGCACTTATCCATACTGGAATTCCATAGAGAAGTTGGGAATTCAGTTTGGCATTAAAAACTTTTAAGGGTCCACTTTGCCATATAGACTTACTTCTACTGACTGGAATGCAGTATATGCAGCTATTGATAAGTGATGGATTATCTCCAAAGAACAGGTCCCGTCCAAGTACCTATACGGATGAAGATATAGGACCAAGTGAAGAAGACATCGTTTAGTCACCTTGACTACGTTATATGGTGATGTGATATGTGTAGTATTGTAAGAGTCCAGGCTCTGATGTTGTTTGCACTTTTCACTGGTTGCACTTTATGTATTGCACTTTATATGTGGGCTCAGCGCAATTGATAAAATAGCGGTTGATGCGGCGCGTTTGTGGTTTGTGGAGTTGTTAACGTTGCGTCCGGACAAACCTCCCAGGTGGCCGGACAGACCTCCCAGGTGTCCGGACAGACCTCCCAGGTGTCCGGACTGTCCTCCCAGGAGTCCGGATAAACCTCCCAGGTGTCCAGAAAGACCTCCCATGTGGCCGGACAGACCTCCCAGGTGGCCGGAAAGACCTCCCAGGTGGCCGGACAGACCTCCCAGGTGGCCGGACAGACCTCCCAGGTGTCCGGACAGACCTCCCAGGTGGCCGGACAGACCTCCCAGGTGTCCGGACAGACCTTCCCAGGTGTTGGAGCCATCTACTCTCCTGATTCACTGATTCATATATCCATAAAAATTATTTTATTTATTTATTTACAAAATGTATATATATATATGTTAATATTCTACACATTTATATATATATGTTAATATATATATGTTAATATTCTACACATTTATTTATATATTTGTTTTGTGATGCCTCCCCAAATAGGGTGGGATCAATGCTAGCTTAAGAAATGTCTGATGGTTCAGGGCACCTCAACAGCTATGTATTAAGATTTGGCTCCAGCAGGGAAAAAAAAACATTTTCACAATTAGAACATGAAGGATTAGCAGCAGTTTAACAGTAAAGAAATTTCATTTTTACCTCTTCAGCAAACATTTTACTATATGTTCAGATCATCATAACCCTCATAGCGTACATTTGTAGAGAACAAACCAGTACCACCTATGGCAGGGGTCTGCAACCTGCGGCTCTCCAGATGTTCATGGACTACAAATCCCACCAGCCAATTGGCCATGCTGGCAGGGGCTGATGGGAATTGTAGTCCATGAACATCTGGAGAGCTGCTGGTTGCAGACCCCTGACCTATGGTGTCTGCTAGAGTACAATGATGGGCCATGATCAGGTTCTCTTAGAAATCAAGAAAAGCCCAGGCAACCTTTAGTCCTTTTTAAGGACCTTAGCGATTATCTATATATATAAAAAGCTAACAGTGTTTTTGTTGATGACAGTATACCTCAGTAACTGCTGGGCCAATTCCTCTGAAAATTCCCAGCCACTATAGTCAGCCAGGCGAGAGTGTTTTTAGATGTTCACATACCTGAAATTTCACACCTGGCCCAGGTAAAACGCCTTTTTCCTGGCGCTCCCTGGTGAAGGACATGCAGCTGCCTGTGTGTAACTGTCACCCTTAGAATGTTCGTGCTGCTTAGAATGTTCACTCAGATGGCCAGATAGGAGCAGTGGAAACAGTACATAGGCAGTAACTCGAGTGGAAGTGAAACACATACACACACATACACATGAGGGAGAGGGAAGGGAGGGAGGGAGGGAGGGAGGGAGGGAGGGGGAGGGGTGGCATGCAAGGGAAGAGAGGGAGGGAGAGGAAAGGGACGGAGGGGGAGGCATGCAAGGGAAGAGAAGTGAGAGAGGGGAGACAGTGAGGGGTGGCATGCAAGGGAGGGGAGGCAGGGGGCCCAGCACCTTTCCATTCTCCCCCCAAGGAATGTGGGCACACACATCAATGACATCGCACAGTATCAGGCTGCGTGTTTGCATGAGCACGTACTGCTGGCCTCTGCAATTGATTTGCTGCTACTGTTCCTTTCCCATTTCACCACAATAAGCCACAGCAACGCGTGGCTGGGCCCCGCTAGTTAAAATTAAAATGATGGAACATAATGCACATAAGTAGCTGTCATAGTAGTAGACTTTATTTACAGTCAATGTTTACAAATCTCCAATTTAGTAAAAAATATCTACATCAAAACAAGAATGCAGATCTCTCTCTCGTAAACACACCAAACAGCATAAAAATACTAGACAAAAGTATCTAAGGGGGATGCTGTCAGATCTCGACCCTTGAATCAATAAACGGACTCTGGATAGTTGATCAGCAGGGTTTATTGGAAAGTAATGAAGCATCCAGCTCGCAAGAAGCCAGTTCTAGTGAACCTGGCCTCTGCTATCCTCTTTATTCAGAAACAATCCCCCCTTCTGTTTTCCCAGAGAATGTGAGAAAGAGTTACTCCAGAGCATAAGCACTCTAAGGTCAGTGACAGATAGAGATAAAGACACCTGGACTCCTATTCTCACAGAGCAGTGGAAACATCCCTGTTCCCATGGGAGTAGAGGGTGTCAGGGGTAAGCCAAGTTATCTACCAAGCATGTAAAACCATGAAAGAAAGATCAAGGAAAGAATGTTCCATTACAGCGGTAGAAACTAATAAGTACATATATCTAGAAGCAATTACACTGACAGGAATGCATCTCAATCACCCAGATACAATCACCATCCATATACAGTGGAACCTCGGTTTTCGTCATCGTTGGCTTTCGTCGGTTTCCATTTTCAACTATTCTCTCAGTGAAAATTTTGACTCAGTTTTTGTCACTTGCTTCAGTTTTCGTTGGCACATTTTGCAATGAAAACCGACGATCCATTCATCTCCATTGCTTGCAAGTGGTTTCCTCGGTGTTCGTCAGTTTCGGTTTTCACCGAGGTTTTCCAGACGGATTACCAACGAAAACCGAGTTCCACTATATTCTGTAGCAACTCCATTGAGTTAAGAATGCCATTCAATCAACTAGGTGCCACCACTGACAGTAGCAAAACTTATCAAATGCGAAACAATTAATGTAACTGAGGCAAACTTCTCAGTCTTCTTTGAGCTTGAGGCCCAGCCAAATGGCTCTACTTCCCTATCTCAGATTCATCCTGTCTGGGTTTTGAACACAGCTTTCCCTATCTCCAGTCCAGCATGCCAACTATCACACCACAGTAGCTCTGAAATGAACTCCAGTGGCTATTATCTGAAAAAAAAGGAACCTTCATCTTTAGACCTCTGTGTTGTTTAAAGGCTTTGGAACTCCAATTAGCACTTGCTTAGGTAAACAGCAGTGGGTGGCCATCACCTCTCTGTGCTGCTTAGCATCTTGAGGCACCTGGCTGGCGGTTCCTGAAGACAGAATGCTGCACCATCAAAACTTTTGGGTCCGAGACAGCAGACCATCAGTGAGAAAGAACATTTAACGTTGTGGTTCATTAAACAGCACAGCAAAGAAATAAATCTCCAAAACAATTTAATTCCTTCATATTGCTGAGCTAAGCTTTTGCATGGCAGGGAAGAGCATTCTGGATTTCTTTTTTCAAAATCTACATATAATTGTTCTGCGCGATGAAAAATCCTCTAGCGAACCTAGCAATTTGTGGCGTTATGGATTTTGTGTGTAATTACAACCTAGGAAAGGCTAATTATGGCCAGAATGCTTATGTAATAGAAGGGAAATGAATGATAGGACAACGTGTTTCGGCTTAACATGATTACAAAGCAAGCCATGTAAAAAGGGAATCCATTATATTTTTGGCAAGCCACTTTAGCGTCAGGGATAGAGAAAAATTACAGGGGAGGAAAATGGGATCACCCAAGCTAACAATGCTTCCGTACAGAAGCAGACATACTAGCCTTCTTTTTATTCCTCACTAGGCAAAATAGCAGCTTGGTGGGAGAAATTTACCCCAGGGAAAGGGGCATTGGGGAACAAAGTCATGCCGCTGCCTCCAGCACCATATCCCATGTTCAATTCCCTCCATCTCATAGCTGTAATTTTAAAAAATGGCTTGGATACAGCATTTTGTCTGTGGAAAGGGCTGATGTTGCAGAAATTCCTGTTTTCCTCTCCTTCCAGTAGCCATGTCTAATCCTGGAAAAGTTCATTTTTGAGGTCACAGGACTCACATGGAGTAGCAGCCACATGAAATTACAGCTAGTGAATCGGTCGCTGCAAAGTAGACTAGGGTGGCCAAGTGTGGGTTGAAAAATTTCTGGAAAATTGGTGGGAGGAGCCTGGGGAAGGCGGGGTTTGGAGAGAGAAGGAACTTCAGCAGGTTGTAATTGAATCTGAAGTCTTGAAGTTAGTTATAATTCCAGACAACCTCCAGGCCTTACCTAGTTATGGTAGCTCTCGCAATGCTGACAACCAGTTGGACTCTCACTGCTGTTGGGTGATCCTCGCTGACAACATAATGATGTCACTTCCAGAACAACCAGAAATAACATCAGCGCATCATGGAGATGATGCTCTAGCGTTTGACTGAAATTTGGCCCAGGTTTTGCTTATACCTGTCCATAAACTGGCTTGTCTAGCTTCTGTGACGGACTCTGGTAGGCCTTGGGTTCCTTTCTGTCTTCAATCTTAATAAAATTGTGCTTGTTTTACACACACAACAACCCTCGCAGCATCCTATACCTTCTAGGCCAGAACTCCACAAAGTACCTTGAAAAGTCCACTCAGTCATGGGGGCAAGGTCAGCTGTTCACGACAAAGAAGACTTAACATAATTTTTGGTGTGTCCTCATGGTTTCACAGTCCTTTAGAACCTGGCCAATTGCTGTTGGTATTAAGTCAGTCGTAAATAGGCAGCTATTCTTGGAAGTGACAGTTCAATCAACTTTTGCATTTCTCAAGTTTGCGAGTGGGAGACAGATTGGCTAGAATATATGTTGGATTGAAAAATTATTTGTTTCTTATTTCTGGCTCACAAGTGGCTCATGCTAAAAAGTACTGAGCATCTCATGTAATAGCATGTTAATGTTATGGGTTTGGAGCCAGGCTAAATTTTCCACTAATACTTCTGACGGTGGGATGAAACTTTCCTTTTCCCCAACTCGTGCTGTATTCTACTGATCTCCCCCAAATGCTGCCCCTGAGGGGCAGGGGACCTCCTAGGAACCGGATGAGTACCAAAATGGAGATAGGAGGGAAAATCAGTGGAAATCCCCAAAGTTAGTCTGCATCCAACATCTTGGTCCTAGGAAGACTTCTGTAAAATAATATTGAGGTTGCAATGGAGAGTTCAATGAAAACGTCAACTCAGTGCTGTATTAGTGGGGAAAAAATGCAAACTTTATACAGAAGATTATTAGAGAATGAAATGAAAATAAAACAGCCAATATAGTAATAGAGTGTAGATATATGGTTCATTTGGAGTACTGTGTAGGAAAGGGGAGGGAGTGAGGGGTGACATGCAGGGGAGGGGAGGGAAGCGGAGGGGCCCGGCATCTGGACAAGGCCCACTCATCCTAGCAAAGGGAGGGGGAGAGGAGGGAGGGGAGGGGCCGAGGGAGGCTCCCTGCAGGCAGCCTCTCTGGGCTCCGTGGGAGTGAGGGAGGGACAAACCTCTTAGGTGTCCGGACAAACCATAGGTTGGTCTGGTGACACCATTGTGTTTGCAGTCCTCTAGGAGAGATCCATTATTGGCTACTAGCTATGGTGACTAAAGGAACCTCCATAGTCAGAGGCAGCAAGCCTCTGCATACCAGTGCTAGGAGACAACATTAGAGGAATGCCTCAGCCTCTGTGCTCTGTTTGTTAGACCTCCAGGACAACTGACTGACGCCTGCCTAAAAGCAAGATGCTAACCACTGGCCCAGTCTAGTAGAGCTTATGTTATGTAGAAGAAGCCTTCAGAAAATCAGAGAGATTTATTCTAATCAAAGGGACCTGTTATGCTAGAGTCAGAGACCAGTTAGTTCACATCCTGGAATCTGTAACTTAGACAAAAAGAATTCCTGCTGTAAGCCAGAGAGACTCTGGCAAAAATAGACTGTTCCTGTTTCCAAAGTGGACCGGCATCGCTCAGCTGTCATTCCCATAAACAGGTGGTGTAAAACAATCGCTCCAGGGTCACAGTTTCACAGTACCCAAGCTGGGAACAGCAAAACATTTGTCAGCAACAGACTGTGAACTCGTGAGAAGTGCAAGGATTTGTACCGGTGAGGAAAAGAGATGGAAGTCCACAGTCTACCTATCCTTCTGCTTGTTGGGTCAGGTAAACTATTTCAACTGTTGGCATGATTTTAGTTTGACTTGTTTGTTATTTCACAGTACAACTTTCTTGAAGGCGGAGCATTGTTTACTAAGATGAGATTCTGAATGTAGCTGTATGAACTTTCTGTTGAATAGAAGATACTTAAGAAATGTATACAGTTAACATTTTCCCCTAACCATAACCAGTGAAGTGTGATAGCGAAGTGTATTCCTAACCATAAACAACCGTAAGAATTTACAGCAAAATTCAAGATTCTTATCTCTTGTTTTGCAATCAAGGATGGGACGACATAAAAACCTGTGGGTATTTGAACTGTGTTCAATTTTTTAGGTACAAGGTAATTGGCTGAATATTTTCATTTATTTATATAGAACTCTGAGGAGGAAGCCAAAATGATTGACAGCAACATGTGTTTTGGAAAGGCTTGTTAATCATTCCAGTCAAATTGCTCTTAAGAGATTATGGGTGCTTTGCAATTTCCATTCTCTTTTCCCGAAATGAAAATACATAATTTTGGGCCCTATCTGAATGGAACAGGGCTGGATTGTCTGACAAATGTAGCGTCTTGACACAAATTTCGTCAGTAAATTCCTAAAAGCCGATCTAAGTTGGCCTAGAAATGAATGCGGGGTCATCGTAGACCTTCTGAAAGAAGACACCTTTCCGGTCTGCAGAAGAAATAGGAGACACTTTTTTTTTTCTTGGGAGAGAGCCTCGTGGGCATATTTTCAGACCAGTACTGGCAGTTGCAATTCATTGAATATGATCCCTTGTCTCATGCAAGGCATTTTAAATAGCACCAGCAGTTTATGAATGGGAGAAGTTGAACTCCTGAGGACATTAGTCCATACAAAAGGCTTGGAAGATTCAAGGCCTCACCTAAGGACTTACAAGAAGTTAGGCTTTTATACTTTTATTCACTGAGACATTTCCTAATTGTTGACTCCTCACTCTAGTAATAGTATATTTATTTATTTGTTTATTCGGTTCTATAGACATGATATCTGGTTACAGTGTTTGGTGTTTGGAATATGCTGCCACAGGATGTGGTGATGGCCACTAACCTGGATAGCTTTAAAAGGGGCTTGGATAGATTTATGGAGAAGTCGATTCATGGCTACCAATCTTGATCCTCTTTGATCTGAAATTGCAAATGCCTTAACAGACCAGGTGCTTGAGAGCAACAACCACAGAAGGCCATTGCTTTCACATCCTGCATGTGAGCTCCCAAAGGCACCTGGTGGGCTACTGCGAGTAGCAGAGAGTTGGACTAGATGGACTCTGGTCTGATCCAGCTGGCTTGTTCTTATGTTCTTATGTTCTAGTGTCAGACGAAGATCTCAGAGATCTGCGTTCAAATCCCCACACTACTTGGTAACTTGCTGGGGCTGTGGTCTAATCACCCTTCCTGGACCTACTTAGGCCCCTTCCTCACATGCAGAATAATGCACTTTGAATCCACTTTCAATGCACTTTGCAGCTGGATTTTACTGTGCGCAATAGCAAAATCCACTTGCAAACAGTTGTGAAAGTAGATTGAATGTGCGTTATTCTGCATGTGCGGAATGGGCCTTTATCTCATAGGGTTGTAGTTGTGAAGATAAACTAGATGACGGTGGAACAATGATGTTAACCACCCTGTATTCACACCAAGAAGAAAAGCAGGGAATCAACATCTAAATAAGCAAACAACAACTCAGCTTTTGTTGGATTGGCATATACAAAGGAATTCTTAATAGCAGAGTGCGGAAGCAGTCTCCCAAGGGGGAAAAAGATAGCCAGAGATCCTTTGAGTTGCTTTTGAATAAAAACACTTTACTAACTTAGGGAAGGGTTACATGGAAAGTAAAATAACGAACGCTATACTGTTACATATCTATAGTACTACACTTGGTTACATTTTGTCTATCTTACCTCGTGATAACATCGTGGTGTGTGTGTAGAACAAAGAAATAGAGTTAACTTTATAACCTCTGATATACATGCTTGCTAACATGTAAGCAGTGGCGATTCACTGACCAATAGCTAATCAATAGGGCAGGTCATAAAACAGTGACCTCAGCAACTGGTGTGCATACAGACAGTTAACCCTTTAGTAACTGGATTGTGTGACAGACGCTTGCTAAAATACTAACAGCTTTCCCACCATCTACAGTATCTACAGTGATGCACATTTGCAAATTTGTGCACCAAAAAGGAAAGATCAATAAGATGTGCCTGAGGGAAAGATATAATATATTTGGTAGTTTTGGTTCTAATTGTCACCCACAATTGTTTGTGTGGTTTTAAAAAACACAATAAAATAAATTATTAATTAATATGAATGAATGATGTAATTTTTAAAGAGAAGCTGCCATAAGACACATGTTCCAAAGTCAGGATTTCAGAGATGGCTTTTTATAATGGGGGAAAGTTGAACAGCCATATTGGTCAATGCAAAATCCAATTTCAATGGTCTCCCTGTGCATGTTCTGCAACTGCAGATTTTTCAGGATGGTTAAGCCGACAGTGTCTTTCATGCTCCTTAATGCAAGTCTGAATGCTGTGTTTTTTGGTTCCTATGTAGACCTTTCCACAGCTGCAGGGTATGTGATACTCCTGCAGAAGTGAGGAGGTCTCTCTGCAGGAGTCTATCTGCAGCTGTGGAAAGGTCTACATAGGAACCACAAAACACAGCATTCAGACTCGTATTAAGGAGCATGAGAGACACTGTCAGCTTAACCATCCTGAAAAATCTGCAGTTGCAGAACATGCGTTAAACAAAATTGGACATAACATTTTATTTGAGAACACTGAAATTCTGGACAATTCGGAAGGTTACTATGTTAGACTGCTCAGGGAGGCCATTGAAATTCATAAACACCAGGACAACTTCAACAGGAAAGAAGAGACTCTGAAAATTAGCAAAGCTTGGCTACCAGTACTTAAAAAATGGACTGATAACCCCACCCTCAATACAATGCACTCAACCACACCTATGCATGGCAAGTTCCACCCAAACACTTACTGATTGGTTCCCCACCCTGGGACATGGACAATATACCCCACTAAACTTTCCCTTCTCACTAGACACAGTGTGAAACAGACTTTTCTCTGTGGTACACCTCTGAAGATGCCAGCCACAGCCGCAGGCAAAACATTAGGAACAAGATCTACCAGATCACGGTCCACAGCCCAGAAAACCCACCAGAACCAGTTGAATCCAGCCGTGAAACCCTTCGATAATACAAAGTATAGAAGGGTTCCTAGGTCAGAGGGGCTGTGCATATGCACATGAGGAAAAGTAAAATGCCTGGAATATGCCCCCCCCCCCCCGCCTGTTAGCTCTAAGAATGACCCCTTCCGCACATGCAGAATAATGCACTTTCAATGCACTTTCAATCCACTCTGCAGCTGGATTTGATGTGTGAAATAGCAAAATTAACTTGCAAACAATTGTGAAAGTGGATTGAAAGTGCATTATTCTGCATGTGTGGAAGGGGCCATTGTCCGTAACTCAGAGCACTGAGAATCAGTTTGGATTGAAAAGCTCCTTTCTGATGAAAAGCCACAGGTTACTATGCAAATTGTGAAGTCCTGTGTATTTGTGTATATAGTCTGTCATATTTGACTGTTAAAGTTAACTTTCAAATTATGAAATAGATGTAGGTCCTATCCTTCTATTTTAATCTCTTTTGCTTTTAGACGGGATATATTCAAACGATCTTTGTTTTAATTTGTTTTAAATCGAAGTTTGCTGCTTTTGTAAAATTGGTTGTGTGTAATAGCTGGTCAATGACTGTAATAAACTATATGATTCTGAGACTGGATGTTCAATGTTTAAAAAGATAGAAGGATGGAAAGTATATTCATGAGGCCATGATGTTAAGATCTGATCTTGCACGCCTGCTCTCTGAGATGCAAGTAGGCAATTAACTTCACTGTCGGGGCATTAAGTTACAGCACATTCTCTGGGAAACTGTATCCCATCCATGTCCTTTGTTCTTTCAATGAAACACAGAAATCACCCCAAGTCCATCCAAAATAGAACTGGAACCGAGAGACAGCCTGCAAACTAGGTTTGCCAGTTTTTGTGTTGTCAGAGTGATATATTCTTTTCTGAAAACTGATCAAGGGAAAAGGAGATTTTTTCAGTGTACACACTGCATCTGAAATTGTTGGTCAGGCAGAACCCATAACAGAGTCGCCACCAGAGGTGGGATCCAGCAGGTTCTCACCAGTTCCCGAGAGTGGGTTACTAATTATTTGTGTGTGCCGAGAGGGGGTTACTAATTGGGTCCGCTTTTCCATCTCCACGCCCTCGCCTCCCCGAGAGGCATACTGCCTTTGAACGTGAAGGTTCCATATGGCAATTGCGACTACTAATGTAACTCCCTGAACTGGGTTAATCCCTTTCAGGTACTGCAATTCATTGATTCTCAGCCTTTTGTATCTTTCATCTCACCAGTCTCTATCAAAGAACCTGTGTGTTTCACCATTGCTGTGTTCAGATTTGTGAGTTGGGGCCTTTTCTATAATGTGATTTAGAAATGACCTGTTGCATAAAAATTTTGGGGGGTCGTGGTGGGGTGGCTGCCCATAAGGGGGGCATCCAACTCAGGTTTTGCCCAGGGCTCAGGTTTGCCTAGGTACACCTCTGCCCCCTTTGCTGGGGGGGGGGGGCTGGCGAGGGAACTGGTTACTAAAAATTTTGGATCCCACCACTGGTCACCACCATCGATCAAGTGTAGATAATTTTGGAGTGCTTCAGGGAAGGGTCCAACCCTTTGTCTGCCAGTTGGCTTGGCTATCCTTGCTCTAAATGGTGAGCCATACGCAAGACTAGAGTAAATTAATACAGTTTTGCACACAGCAACATGTTGCATAAACAAGGAGAGGGCAAGCAAGAAACCAGAAGGGTGCAAGCGGTAAGTCAGCATCCTGGACTAGACTCTGGATCAGTTGGGTTTGATTCTTCACTCGGTCATGGAAGCTTGCTGATGACCTTGAACCAAGTGATGCAGTGAATTTAGAGGGGAGACTCTGTTCAAGACTCTTTAGGGTTGTAGCTGTCTGTTTTGGTTTGCACTGTAAATCAAGATGTAATCCCTGCCTCAGCCTTCCTAGACCAGAAGAAGGTGTTACTCAGCAAATAAACATAAAAATGGAGAACGATAGCTTGTCCTGCAAGGTATCTGAATCAATACCATAGTTTGCCTCCAGCACATTCCGCAAGCATTCCTGCTCCTGATTAAGGCACAGAATACTTGGGAGGGGGAATTAGTTGCCCATGGAGAAAAGTTATCAAATATACCTGGATAAGATAGTCCGTTTTTATTGTAACTCACCCTGAGACCACAGTAAATGGCAGGGAATAAATGTAAATGAATGGAATTGAATAGAAATGATTAGAAATTTAATTGGAATAGAAACCTTGTGTTTATACTGCCATATATTCTGTTGCAAAGTTACAAGAGTCGCTGTTTATTTCCCTGCAGCTGTTCTGGTCCTGTGTTCAGAACACGAAACTCGTCTGGTTGAAGATTTATTCAAGAACTACAACAAAGTTGTCCGCCCAGTCAATGATCATCGAGATGCCGTTCAAGTGACGGTTGGACTGCAGCTTATCCAATTGATCAACGTGGTACAGTAGACATATGAATGATTCCCCTACTCTTAGTAGTAACCATAGGAGCAATATTAATACAGGAGCAATATTAAATTATCAGAAAAAAGAAAATGTCTTTTAGAAAATGGAAGTCCAGTTTGGCTGATGAAGAATATGAGAGGGAACACAAATGGTGGCAAAAGAGAAGCAAGTTAGCTGTAAGGGAGGCAAAAAAGGATTATGAGGAACGCATGGCTGCGAACATCAAGACCAGCAACAAACAGTTCTTCAAGTACATCAAAAGCAGGAAGCCAGCAAGGGAAGCGGTAGGCCCGTTAGATGACAAAAGAACAAAGGGTGTGCTAAAAGATGGCAGGGAGATTGCAGAGAAGCTGAATGAATTCTTTGCATCTGTCTTCACCCAAGAGGAGGTGAGGAACATTCCTGCACCTGAACCAAGCTTCTTAGGAGGCGAATCCGAGGAACTAGCGAAGATAGTGGTAGACAAGGAAGAAGTTCTGGCAGCCATTGATAAACTAAATGTTACCAAATCCTCTGGCCCAGATTGCATTCACCCAAGAGTTCTTAAAGAGCTCAAGCATGAAATTGCTGATGTTCTCACATCAATATGCAACTTATCCCTGAAATCAGGCTCCATCCCTAAAGACTGGAAGATGGCCAATGTCACACCAATCTTTAAGAAAGGATCTAGGGGGGACCCAGGAAATTACAGGCCAGTCAGTTTGACATCTGTTCCTGGTAAATTAGTAGAATCTATCATTAAAGATAAAATTATTAAACATGTAGAAAAGCAAGACCTGCTGAGAAAGAGTCAGCATGGCTTTTGCAGAGGCAAATCCTGTCTTACAAACTTACTAGAGTTCTTTGAGGGTGTAAACAGGCATGTGGACAGGGGTGAACCGGTGGACATTGTCTACTTGGATTTCCAAAAGGCTTTTGACAAAGTTCCTCACCAGAGACTGTTGAGAAAACTCAGCAATGAAGGAATAAGAGGGGAAGTCCTCCTATGGATTAAAAACTGGTTGAGAAACGGGAAACAAAGAGTGGGTGTAAATGGGAAGTTCTCACAATGGAGAGATGTCGGGAGTGGTGTCCCCCAAGGATCCGTTTTGGGACCAGTGCTCTTTAACCTATTCATAAATGACCTGGAAGTAGGGGTGGGTAGCGTGGTGGCCAAGTTTGCAGATGATATGGGGGGGGGGGTGGGGGGGGGGGGGGGTGGGGGGGGGGGGGGGTGGGGGGGGGGGGGGGTGGGGGGGGGGGGGGGTGGGGGGGGGGGGGGGTGGGGGGGGGGGGGGGTGGGGGGGGGGGGGGGTGGGGGGGGGGGGGGGTGGGGGGGGGGGGGGGTGGGGGGGGGGGGGGGTGGGGGGGGGGGGGGGTGGGGGGGGGGGGGGGTGGGGGGGGGGGGGGGTGGGGGGGGGGGGGGGTGGGGGGGGGGGGGGGTGGGGGGGGGGGGGGGTGGGGGGGGGGGGGGGTGGGGGGGGGGGGGGGTGGGGGGGGGGGGGGGTGGGGGGGGGGGGGGGTGGGGGGGGGGGGGGGTGGGGGGGGGGGGGGGTGGGGGGGGGGGGGGGTGGGGGGGGGGGGGGGTGGGGGGGGGGGGGGGTGGGGGGGGGGGGGGGTGGGGGGGGGGGGGGGTGGGGGGGGGGGGGGGTGGGGGGGGGGGGGGGTGGGGGGGGGGGGGGGTGGGGGGGGGGGGGGGTGGGGGGGGGGGGGGGTGGGGGGGGGGGGGGGTGGGGGGGGGGGGGGGTGGGGGGGGGGGGGGGTGGGGGGGGGGGGGGGTGGGGGGGGGGGGGGGTGGGGGGGGGGGGGGGTGGGGGGGGGGGGGGGTGGGGGGGGGGGGGGGTGGGGGGGGGGGGGGGTGGGGGGGGGGGGGGGTGGGGGGGGGGGGGGGTGGGGGGGGGGGGGGGTGGGGGGGGGGGGGGGTGGGGGGGGGGGGGGGTGGGGGGGGGGGGGGGTGGGGGGGGGGGGGGGTGGGGGGGGGGGGGGGTGGGGGGGGGGGGGGGTGGGGGGGGGGGGGGGTGGGGGGGGGGGGGGGTGGGGGGGGGGGGGGGTGGGGGGGGGGGGGGGTGGGGGGGGGGGGGGGTGGGGGGGGGGGGGGGTGGGGGGGGGGGGGGGTGGGGGGGGGGGGGGGTGGGGGGGGGGGGGGGTGGGGGGGGGGGGGGGTGGGGGGGGGGGGGGGTGGGGGGGGGGGGGGGTGGGGGGGGGGGGGGGTGGGGGGGGGGGGGGGTGGGGGGGGGGGGGGGTGGGGGGGGGGGGGGGTGGGGGGGGGGGGGGGTGGGGGGGGGGGGGGGTGGGGGGGGGGGGGGGTGGGGGGGGGGGGGGGTGGGGGGGGGGGGGGGTGGGGGGGGGGGGGGGTGGGGGGGGGGGGGGGTGGGGGGGGGGGGGGGTGGGGGGGGGGGGGGGTGGGGGGGGGGGGGGGTGGGGGGGGGGGGGGGTGGGGGGGGGGGGGGGTGGGGGGGGGGGGGGGTGGGGGGGGGGGGGGGTGGGGGGGGGGGGGGGTGGGGGGGGGGGGGGGTGGGGGGGGGGGGGGGTGGGGGGGGGGGGGGGTGGGGGGGGGGGGGGGTGGGGGGGGGGGGGGGTGGGGGGGGGGGGGGGTGGGGGGGGGGGGGGGTGGGGGGGGGGGGGGGTGGGGGGGGGGGGGGGTGGGGGGGGGGGGGGGTGGGGGGGGGGGGGGGTGGGGGGGGGGGGGGGTGGGGGGGGGGGGGGGTGGGGGGGGGGGGGGGTGGGGGGGGGGGGGGGTGGGGGGGGGGGGGGGTGGGGGGGGGGGGGGGTGGGGGGGGGGGGGGGTGGGGGGGGGGGGGGGTGGGGGGGGGGGGGGGTGGGGGGGGGGGGGGGTGGGGGGGGGGGGGGGTGGGGGGGGGGGGGGGTGGGGGGGGGGGGGGGTGGGGGGGGGGGGGGGTGGGGGGGGGGGGGGGTGGGGGGGGGGGGGGGTGGGGGGGGGGGGGGGTGGGGGGGGGGGGGGGTGGGGGGGGGGGGGGGTGGGGGGGGGGGGGGGTGGGGGGGGGGGGGGGTGGGGGGGGGGGGGGGTGGGGGGGGGGGGGGGTGGGGGGGGGGGGGGGTGGGGGGGGGGGGGGGTGGGGGGGGGGGGGGGTGGGGGGGGGGGGGGGTGGGGGGGGGGGGGGGTGGGGGGGGGGGGGGGTGGGGGGGGGGGGGGGTGGGGGGGGGGGGGGGTGGGGGGGGGGGGGGGTGGGGGGGGGGGGGGGTGGGGGGGGGGGGGGGTGGGGGGGGGGGGGGGTGGGGGGGGGGGGGGGTGGGGGGGGGGGGGGGTGGGGGGGGGGGGGGGTGGGGGGGGGGGGGGGTGGGGGGGGGGGGGGGTGGGGGGGGGGGGGGGTGGGGGGGGGGGGGGGTGGGGGGGGGGGGGGGTGGGGGGGGGGGGGGGTGGGGGGGGGGGGGGGTGGGGGGGGGGGGGGGTGGGGGGGGGGGGGGGTGGGGGGGGGGGGGGGTGGGGGGGGGGGGGGGTGGGGGGGGGGGGGGGTGGGGGGGGGGGGGGGTGGGGGGGGGGGGGGGTGGGGGGGGGGGGGGGTGGGGGGGGGGGGGGGTGGGGGGGGGGGGGGGTGGGGGGGGGGGGGGGTGGGGGGGGGGGGGGGTGGGGGGGGGGGGGGGTGGGGGGGGGGGGGGGTGGGGGGGGGGGGGGGTGGGGGGGGGGGGGGGTGGGGGGGGGGGGGGGTGGGGGGGGGGGGGGGTGGGGGGGGGGGGGGGTGGGGGGGGGGGGGGGTGGGGGGGGGGGGGGGTGGGGGGGGGGGGGGGTGGGGGGGGGGGGGGGTGGGGGGGGGGGGGGGTGGGGGGGGGGGGGGGTGGGGGGGGGGGGGGGTGGGGGGGGGGGGGGGTGGGGGGGGGGGGGGGTGGGGGGGGGGGGGGGTGGGGGGGGGGGGGGGTGGGGGGGGGGGGGGGTGGGGGGGGGGGGGGGTGGGGGGGGGGGGGGGTGGGGGGGGGGGGGGGTGGGGGGGGGGGGGGGTGGGGGGGGGGGGGGGTGGGGGGGGGGGGGGGTGGGGGGGGGGGGGGGTGGGGGGGGGGGGGGGTGGGGGGGGGGGGGGGTGGGGGGGGGGGGGGGTGGGGGGGGGGGGGGGTGGGGGGGGGGGGGGGTGGGGGGGGGGGGGGGTGGGGGGGGGGGGGGGTGGGGGGGGGGGGGGGTGGGGGGGGGGGGGGGTGGGGGGGGGGGGGGGTGGGGGGGGGGGGGGGTGGGGGGGGGGGGGGGTGGGGGGGGGGGGGGGTGGGGGGGGGGGGGGGTGGGGGGGGGGGGGGGTGGGGGGGGGGGGGGGTGGGGGGGGGGGGGGGTGGGGGGGGGGGGGGGTGGGGGGGGGGGGGGGTGGGGGGGGGGGGGGGTGGGGGGGGGGGGGGGTGGGGGGGGGGGGGGGTGGGGGGGGGGGGGGGTGGGGGGGGGGGGGGGTGGGGGGGGGGGGGGGTGGGGGGGGGGGGGGGTGGGGGGGGGGGGGGGTGGGGGGGGGGGGGGGTGGGGGGGGGGGGGGGTGGGGGGGGGGGGGGGTGGGGGGGGGGGGGGGTGGGGGGGGGGGGGGGTGGGGGGGGGGGGGGGTGGGGGGGGGGGGGGGTGGGGGGGGGGGGGGGTGGGGGGGGGGGGGGGTGGGGGGGGGGGGGGGTGGGGGGGGGGGGGGGTGGGGGGGGGGGGGGGTGGGGGGGGGGGGGGGTGGGGGGGGGGGGGGGTGGGGGGGGGGGGGGGTGGGGGGGGGGGGGGGTGGGGGGGGGGGGGGGTGGGGGGGGGGGGGGGTGGGGGGGGGGGGGGGTGGGGGGGGGGGGGGGTGGGGGGGGGGGGGGGTGGGGGGGGGGGGGGGTGGGGGGGGGGGGGGGTGGGGGGGGGGGGGGGTGGGGGGGGGGGGGGGTGGGGGGGGGGGGGGGTGGGGGGGGGGGGGGGTGGGGGGGGGGGGGGGTGGGGGGGGGGGGGGGTGGGGGGGGGGGGGGGTGGGGGGGGGGGGGGGTGGGGGGGGGGGGGGGTGGGGGGGGGGGGGGGTGGGGGGGGGGGGGGGTGGGGGGGGGGGGGGGTGGGGGGGGGGGGGGGTGGGGGGGGGGGGGGGTGGGGGGGGGGGGGGGTGGGGGGGGGGGGGGGTGGGGGGGGGGGGGGGTGGGGGGGGGGGGGGGTGGGGGGGGGGGGGGGTGGGGGGGGGGGGGGGTGGGGGGGGGGGGGGGTGGGGGGGGGGGGGGGTGGGGGGGGGGGGGGGTGGGGGGGGGGGGGGGTGGGGGGGGGGGGGGGTGGGGGGGGGGGGGGGTGGGGGGGGGGGGGGGTGGGGGGGGGGGGGGGTGGGGGGGGGGGGGGGTGGGGGGGGGGGGGGGTGGGGGGGGGGGGGGGTGGGGGGGGGGGGGGGTGGGGGGGGGGGGGGGTGGGGGGGGGGGGGGGTGGGGGGGGGGGGGGGTGGGGGGGGGGGGGGGTGGGGGGGGGGGGGGGTGGGGGGGGGGGGGGGTGGGGGGGGGGGGGGGTGGGGGGGGGGGGGGGTGGGGGGGGGGGGGGGTGGGGGGGGGGGGGGGTGGGGGGGGGGGGGGGTGGGGGGGGGGGGGGGTGGGGGGGGGGGGGGGTGGGGGGGGGGGGGGGTGGGGGGGGGGGGGGGTGGGGGGGGGGGGGGGTGGGGGGGGGGGGGGGTGGGGGGGGGGGGGGGTGGGGGGGGGGGGGGGTGGGGGGGGGGGGGGGTGGGGGGGGGGGGGGGTGGGGGGGGGGGGGGGTGGGGGGGGGGGGGGGTGGGGGGGGGGGGGGGTGGGGGGGGGGGGGGGTGGGGGGGGGGGGGGGTGGGGGGGGGGGGGGGTGGGGGGGGGGGGGGGTGGGGGGGGGGGGGGGTGGGGGGGGGGGGGGGTGGGGGGGGGGGGGGGTGGGGGGGGGGGGGGGTGGGGGGGGGGGGGGGTGGGGGGGGGGGGGGGTGGGGGGGGGGGGGGGTGGGGGGGGGGGGGGGTGGGGGGGGGGGGGGGTGGGGGGGGGGGGGGGTGGGGGGGGGGGGGGGTGGGGGGGGGGGGGGGTGGGGGGGGGGGGGGGTGGGGGGGGGGGGGGGTGGGGGGGGGGGGGGGTGGGGGGGGGGGGGGGTGGGGGGGGGGGGGGGTGGGGGGGGGGGGGGGTGGGGGGGGGGGGGGGTGGGGGGGGGGGGGGGTGGGGGGGGGGGGGGGTGGGGGGGGGGGGGGGTGGGGGGGGGGGGGGGTGGGGGGGGGGGGGGGTGGGGGGGGGGGGGGGTGGGGGGGGGGGGGGGTGGGGGGGGGGGGGGGTGGGGGGGGGGGGGGGTGGGGGGGGGGGGGGGTGGGGGGGGGGGGGGGTGGGGGGGGGGGGGGGTGGGGGGGGGGGGGGGTGGGGGGGGGGGGGGGTGGGGGGGGGGGGGGGTGGGGGGGGGGGGGGGTGGGGGGGGGGGGGGGTGGGGGGGGGGGGGGGTGGGGGGGGGGGGGGGTGGGGGGGGGGGGGGGTGGGGGGGGGGGGGGGTGGGGGGGGGGGGGGGTGGGGGGGGGGGGGGGTGGGGGGGGGGGGGGGTGGGGGGGGGGGGGGGTGGGGGGGGGGGGGGGTGGGGGGGGGGGGGGGTGGGGGGGGGGGGGGGTGGGGGGGGGGGGGGGTGGGGGGGGGGGGGGGTGGGGGGGGGGGGGGGTGGGGGGGGGGGGGGGTGGGGGGGGGGGGGGGTGGGGGGGGGGGGGGGTGGGGGGGGGGGGGGGTGGGGGGGGGGGGGGGTGGGGGGGGGGGGGGGTGGGGGGGGGGGGGGGTGGGGGGGGGGGGGGGTGGGGGGGGGGGGGGGTGGGGGGGGGGGGGGGTGGGGGGGGGGGGGGGTGGGGGGGGGGGGGGGTGGGGGGGGGGGGGGGTGGGGGGGGGGGGGGGTGGGGGGGGGGGGGGGTGGGGGGGGGGGGGGGTGGGGGGGGGGGGGGGTGGGGGGGGGGGGGGGTGGGGGGGGGGGGGGGTGGGGGGGGGGGGGGGTGGGGGGGGGGGGGGGTGGGGGGGGGGGGGGGTGGGGGGGGGGGGGGGTGGGGGGGGGGGGGGGTGGGGGGGGGGGGGGGTGGGGGGGGGGGGGGGTGGGGGGGGGGGGGGGTGGGGGGGGGGGGGGGTGGGGGGGGGGGGGGGTGGGGGGGGGGGGGGGTGGGGGGGGGGGGGGGTGGGGGGGGGGGGGGGTGGGGGGGGGGGGGGGTGGGGGGGGGGGGGGGTGGGGGGGGGGGGGGGTGGGGGGGGGGGGGGGTGGGGGGGGGGGGGGGTGGGGGGGGGGGGGGGTGGGGGGGGGGGGGGGTGGGGGGGGGGGGGGGTGGGGGGGGGGGGGGGTGGGGGGGGGGGGGGGTGGGGGGGGGGGGGGGTGGGGGGGGGGGGGGGTGGGGGGGGGGGGGGGTGGGGGGGGGGGGGGGTGGGGGGGGGGGGGGGTGGGGGGGGGGGGGGGTGGGGGGGGGGGGGGGTGGGGGGGGGGGGGGGTGGGGGGGGGGGGGGGTGGGGGGGGGGGGGGGTGGGGGGGGGGGGGGGTGGGGGGGGGGGGGGGTGGGGGGGGGGGGGGGTGGGGGGGGGGGGGGGTGGGGGGGGGGGGGGGTGGGGGGGGGGGGGGGTGGGGGGGGGGGGGGGTGGGGGGGGGGGGGGGTGGGGGGGGGGGGGGGTGGGGGGGGGGGGGGGTGGGGGGGGGGGGGGGTGGGGGGGGGGGGGGGTGGGGGGGGGGGGGGGTGGGGGGGGGGGGGGGTGGGGGGGGGGGGGGGTGGGGGGGGGGGGGGGTGGGGGGGGGGGGGGGTGGGGGGGGGGGGGGGTGGGGGGGGGGGGGGGTGGGGGGGGGGGGGGGTGGGGGGGGGGGGGGGTGGGGGGGGGGGGGGGTGGGGGGGGGGGGGGGTGGGGGGGGGGGGGGGTGGGGGGGGGGGGGGGTGGGGGGGGGGGGGGGTGGGGGGGGGGGGGGGTGGGGGGGGGGGGGGGTGGGGGGGGGGGGGGGTGGGGGGGGGGGGGGGTGGGGGGGGGGGGGGGTGGGGGGGGGGGGGGGTGGGGGGGGGGGGGGGTGGGGGGGGGGGGGGGTGGGGGGGGGGGGGGGTGGGGGGGGGGGGGGGTGGGGGGGGGGGGGGGTGGGGGGGGGGGGGGGTGGGGGGGGGGGGGGGTGGGGGGGGGGGGGGGTGGGGGGGGGGGGGGGTGGGGGGGGGGGGGGGTGGGGGGGGGGGGGGGTGGGGGGGGGGGGGGGTGGGGGGGGGGGGGGGTGGGGGGGGGGGGGGGTGGGGGGGGGGGGGGGTGGGGGGGGGGGGGGGTGGGGGGGGGGGGGGGTGGGGGGGGGGGGGGGTGGGGGGGGGGGGGGGTGGGGGGGGGGGGGGGTGGGGGGGGGGGGGGGTGGGGGGGGGGGGGGGTGGGGGGGGGGGGGGGTGGGGGGGGGGGGGGGTGGGGGGGGGGGGGGGTGGGGGGGGGGGGGGGTGGGGGGGGGGGGGGGTGGGGGGGGGGGGGGGTGGGGGGGGGGGGGGGTGGGGGGGGGGGGGGGTGGGGGGGGGGGGGGGTGGGGGGGGGGGGGGGTGGGGGGGGGGGGGGGTGGGGGGGGGGGGGGGTGGGGGGGGGGGGGGGTGGGGGGGGGGGGGGGTGGGGGGGGGGGGGGGTGGGGGGGGGGGGGGGTGGGGGGGGGGGGGGGTGGGGGGGGGGGGGGGTGGGGGGGGGGGGGGGTGGGGGGGGGGGGGGGTGGGGGGGGGGGGGGGTGGGGGGGGGGGGGGGTGGGGGGGGGGGGGGGTGGGGGGGGGGGGGGGTGGGGGGGGGGGGGGGTGGGGGGGGGGGGGGGTGGGGGGGGGGGGGGGTGGGGGGGGGGGGGGGTGGGGGGGGGGGGGGGTGGGGGGGGGGGGGGGTGGGGGGGGGGGGGGGTGGGGGGGGGGGGGGGTGGGGGGGGGGGGGGGTGGGGGGGGGGGGGGGTGGGGGGGGGGGGGGGTGGGGGGGGGGGGGGGTGGGGGGGGGGGGGGGTGGGGGGGGGGGGGGGTGGGGGGGGGGGGGGGTGGGGGGGGGGGGGGGTGGGGGGGGGGGGGGGTGGGGGGGGGGGGGGGTGGGGGGGGGGGGGGGTGGGGGGGGGGGGGGGTGGGGGGGGGGGGGGGTGGGGGGGGGGGGGGGTGGGGGGGGGGGGGGGTGGGGGGGGGGGGGGGTGGGGGGGGGGGGGGGTGGGGGGGGGGGGGGGTGGGGGGGGGGGGGGGTGGGGGGGGGGGGGGGTGGGGGGGGGGGGGGGTGGGGGGGGGGGGGGGTGGGGGGGGGGGGGGGTGGGGGGGGGGGGGGGTGGGGGGGGGGGGGGGTGGGGGGGGGGGGGGGTGGGGGGGGGGGGGGGTGGGGGGGGGGGGGGGTGGGGGGGGGGGGGGGTGGGGGGGGGGGGGGGTGGGGGGGGGGGGGGGTGGGGGGGGGGGGGGGTGGGGGGGGGGGGGGGTGGGGGGGGGGGGGGGTGGGGGGGGGGGGGGGTGGGGGGGGGGGGGGGTGGGGGGGGGGGGGGGTGGGGGGGGGGGGGGGTGGGGGGGGGGGGGGGTGGGGGGGGGGGGGGGTGGGGGGGGGGGGGGGTGGGGGGGGGGGGGGGTGGGGGGGGGGGGGGGTGGGGGGGGGGGGGGGTGGGGGGGGGGGGGGGTGGGGGGGGGGGGGGGTGGGGGGGGGGGGGGGTGGGGGGGGGGGGGGGTGGGGGGGGGGGGGGGTGGGGGGGGGGGGGGGTGGGGGGGGGGGGGGGTGGGGGGGGGGGGGGGTGGGGGGGGGGGGGGGTGGGGGGGGGGGGGGGTGGGGGGGGGGGGGGGTGGGGGGGGGGGGGGGTGGGGGGGGGGGGGGGTGGGGGGGGGGGGGGGTGGGGGGGGGGGGGGGTGGGGGGGGGGGGGGGTGGGGGGGGGGGGGGGTGGGGGGGGGGGGGGGTGGGGGGGGGGGGGGGTGGGGGGGGGGGGGGGTGGGGGGGGGGGGGGGTGGGGGGGGGGGGGGGTGGGGGGGGGGGGGGGTGGGGGGGGGGGGGGGTGGGGGGGGGGGGGGGTGGGGGGGGGGGGGGGTGGGGGGGGGGGGGGGTGGGGGGGGGGGGGGGTGGGGGGGGGGGGGGGTGGGGGGGGGGGGGGGTGGGGGGGGGGGGGGGTGGGGGGGGGGGGGGGTGGGGGGGGGGGGGGGTGGGGGGGGGGGGGGGTGGGGGGGGGGGGGGGTGGGGGGGGGGGGGGGTGGGGGGGGGGGGGGGTGGGGGGGGGGGGGGGTGGGGGGGGGGGGGGGTGGGGGGGGGGGGGGGTGGGGGGGGGGGGGGGTGGGGGGGGGGGGGGGTGGGGGGGGGGGGGGGTGGGGGGGGGGGGGGGTGGGGGGGGGGGGGGGTGGGGGGGGGGGGGGGTGGGGGGGGGGGGGGGTGGGGGGGGGGGGGGGTGGGGGGGGGGGGGGGTGGGGGGGGGGGGGGGTGGGGGGGGGGGGGGGTGGGGGGGGGGGGGGGTGGGGGGGGGGGGGGGTGGGGGGGGGGGGGGGTGGGGGGGGGGGGGGGTGGGGGGGGGGGGGGGTGGGGGGGGGGGGGGGTGGGGGGGGGGGGGGGTGGGGGGGGGGGGGGGTGGGGGGGGGGGGGGGTGGGGGGGGGGGGGGGTGGGGGGGGGGGGGGGTGGGGGGGGGGGGGGGTGGGGGGGGGGGGGGGTGGGGGGGGGGGGGGGTGGGGGGGGGGGGGGGTGGGGGGGGGGGGGGGTGGGGGGGGGGGGGGGTGGGGGGGGGGGGGGGTGGGGGGGGGGGGGGGTGGGGGGGGGGGGGGGTGGGGGGGGGGGGGGGTGGGGGGGGGGGGGGGTGGGGGGGGGGGGGGGTGGGGGGGGGGGGGGGTGGGGGGGGGGGGGGGTGGGGGGGGGGGGGGGTGGGGGGGGGGGGGGGTGGGGGGGGGGGGGGGTGGGGGGGGGGGGGGGTGGGGGGGGGGGGGGGTGGGGGGGGGGGGGGGTGGGGGGGGGGGGGGGTGGGGGGGGGGGGGGGTGGGGGGGGGGGGGGGTGGGGGGGGGGGGGGGTGGGGGGGGGGGGGGGTGGGGGGGGGGGGGGGTGGGGGGGGGGGGGGGTGGGGGGGGGGGGGGGTGGGGGGGGGGGGGGGTGGGGGGGGGGGGGGGTGGGGGGGGGGGGGGGTGGGGGGGGGGGGGGGTGGGGGGGGGGGGGGGTGGGGGGGGGGGGGGGTGGGGGGGGGGGGGGGTGGGGGGGGGGGGGGGTGGGGGGGGGGGGGGGTGGGGGGGGGGGGGGGTGGGGGGGGGGGGGGGTGGGGGGGGGGGGGGGTGGGGGGGGGGGGGGGTGGGGGGGGGGGGGGGTGGGGGGGGGGGGGGGTGGGGGGGGGGGGGGGTGGGGGGGGGGGGGGGTGGGGGGGGGGGGGGGTGGGGGGGGGGGGGGGTGGGGGGGGGGGGGGGTGGGGGGGGGGGGGGGTGGGGGGGGGGGGGGGTGGGGGGGGGGGGGGGTGGGGGGGGGGGGGGGTGGGGGGGGGGGGGGGTGGGGGGGGGGGGGGGTGGGGGGGGGGGGGGGTGGGGGGGGGGGGGGGTGGGGGGGGGGGGGGGTGGGGGGGGGGGGGGGTGGGGGGGGGGGGGGGTGGGGGGGGGGGGGGGTGGGGGGGGGGGGGGGTGGGGGGGGGGGGGGGTGGGGGGGGGGGGGGGTGGGGGGGGGGGGGGGTGGGGGGGGGGGGGGGTGGGGGGGGGGGGGGGTGGGGGGGGGGGGGGGTGGGGGGGGGGGGGGGTGGGGGGGGGGGGGGGTGGGGGGGGGGGGGGGTGGGGGGGGGGGGGGGTGGGGGGGGGGGGGGGTGGGGGGGGGGGGGGGTGGGGGGGGGGGGGGGTGGGGGGGGGGGGGGGTGGGGGGGGGGGGGGGTGGGGGGGGGGGGGGGTGGGGGGGGGGGGGGGTGGGGGGGGGGGGGGGTGGGGGGGGGGGGGGGTGGGGGGGGGGGGGGGTGGGGGGGGGGGGGGGTGGGGGGGGGGGGGGGTGGGGGGGGGGGGGGGTGGGGGGGGGGGGGGGTGGGGGGGGGGGGGGGTGGGGGGGGGGGGGGGTGGGGGGGGGGGGGGGTGGGGGGGGGGGGGGGTGGGGGGGGGGGGGGGTGGGGGGGGGGGGGGGTGGGGGGGGGGGGGGGTGGGGGGGGGGGGGGGTGGGGGGGGGGGGGGGTGGGGGGGGGGGGGGGTGGGGGGGGGGGGGGGTGGGGGGGGGGGGGGGTGGGGGGGGGGGGGGGTGGGGGGGGGGGGGGGTGGGGGGGGGGGGGGGTGGGGGGGGGGGGGGGTGGGGGGGGGGGGGGGTGGGGGGGGGGGGGGGTGGGGGGGGGGGGGGGTGGGGGGGGGGGGGGGTGGGGGGGGGGGGGGGTGGGGGGGGGGGGGGGTGGGGGGGGGGGGGGGTGGGGGGGGGGGGGGGTGGGGGGGGGGGGGGGTGGGGGGGGGGGGGGGTGGGGGGGGGGGGGGGTGGGGGGGGGGGGGGGTGGGGGGGGGGGGGGGTGGGGGGGGGGGGGGGTGGGGGGGGGGGGGGGTGGGGGGGGGGGGGGGTGGGGGGGGGGGGGGGTGGGGGGGGGGGGGGGTGGGGGGGGGGGGGGGTGGGGGGGGGGGGGGGTGGGGGGGGGGGGGGGTGGGGGGGGGGGGGGGTGGGGGGGGGGGGGGGTGGGGGGGGGGGGGGGTGGGGGGGGGGGGGGGTGGGGGGGGGGGGGGGTGGGGGGGGGGGGGGGTGGGGGGGGGGGGGGGTGGGGGGGGGGGGGGGTGGGGGGGGGGGGGGGTGGGGGGGGGGGGGGGTGGGGGGGGGGGGGGGTGGGGGGGGGGGGGGGTGGGGGGGGGGGGGGGTGGGGGGGGGGGGGGGTGGGGGGGGGGGGGGGTGGGGGGGGGGGGGGGTGGGGGGGGGGGGGGGTGGGGGGGGGGGGGGGTGGGGGGGGGGGGGGGTGGGGGGGGGGGGGGGTGGGGGGGGGGGGGGGTGGGGGGGGGGGGGGGTGGGGGGGGGGGGGGGTGGGGGGGGGGGGGGGTGGGGGGGGGGGGGGGTGGGGGGGGGGGGGGGTGGGGGGGGGGGGGGGTGGGGGGGGGGGGGGGTGGGGGGGGGGGGGGGTGGGGGGGGGGGGGGGTGGGGGGGGGGGGGGGTGGGGGGGGGGGGGGGTGGGGGGGGGGGGGGGTGGGGGGGGGGGGGGGTGGGGGGGGGGGGGGGTGGGGGGGGGGGGGGGTGGGGGGGGGGGGGGGTGGGGGGGGGGGGGGGTGGGGGGGGGGGGGGGTGGGGGGGGGGGGGGGTGGGGGGGGGGGGGGGTGGGGGGGGGGGGGGGTGGGGGGGGGGGGGGGTGGGGGGGGGGGGGGGTGGGGGGGGGGGGGGGTGGGGGGGGGGGGGGGTGGGGGGGGGGGGGGGTGGGGGGGGGGGGGGGTGGGGGGGGGGGGGGGTGGGGGGGGGGGGGGGTGGGGGGGGGGGGGGGTGGGGGGGGGGGGGGGTGGGGGGGGGGGGGGGTGGGGGGGGGGGGGGGTGGGGGGGGGGGGGGGTGGGGGGGGGGGGGGGTGGGGGGGGGGGGGGGTGGGGGGGGGGGGGGGTGGGGGGGGGGGGGGGTGGGGGGGGGGGGGGGTGGGGGGGGGGGGGGGTGGGGGGGGGGGGGGGTGGGGGGGGGGGGGGGTGGGGGGGGGGGGGGGTGGGGGGGGGGGGGGGTGGGGGGGGGGGGGGGTGGGGGGGGGGGGGGGTGGGGGGGGGGGGGGGTGGGGGGGGGGGGGGGTGGGGGGGGGGGGGGGTGGGGGGGGGGGGGGGTGGGGGGGGGGGGGGGTGGGGGGGGGGGGGGGTGGGGGGGGGGGGGGGTGGGGGGGGGGGGGGGTGGGGGGGGGGGGGGGTGGGGGGGGGGGGGGGTGGGGGGGGGGGGGGGTGGGGGGGGGGGGGGGTGGGGGGGGGGGGGGGTGGGGGGGGGGGGGGGTGGGGGGGGGGGGGGGTGGGGGGGGGGGGGGGTGGGGGGGGGGGGGGGTGGGGGGGGGGGGGGGTGGGGGGGGGGGGGGGTGGGGGGGGGGGGGGGTGGGGGGGGGGGGGGGTGGGGGGGGGGGGGGGTGGGGGGGGGGGGGGGTGGGGGGGGGGGGGGGTGGGGGGGGGGGGGGGTGGGGGGGGGGGGGGGTGGGGGGGGGGGGGGGTGGGGGGGGGGGGGGGTGGGGGGGGGGGGGGGTGGGGGGGGGGGGGGGTGGGGGGGGGGGGGGGTGGGGGGGGGGGGGGGTGGGGGGGGGGGGGGGTGGGGGGGGGGGGGGGTGGGGGGGGGGGGGGGTGGGGGGGGGGGGGGGTGGGGGGGGGGGGGGGTGGGGGGGGGGGGGGGTGGGGGGGGGGGGGGGTGGGGGGGGGGGGGGGTGGGGGGGGGGGGGGGTGGGGGGGGGGGGGGGTGGGGGGGGGGGGGGGTGGGGGGGGGGGGGGGTGGGGGGGGGGGGGGGTGGGGGGGGGGGGGGGTGGGGGGGGGGGGGGGTGGGGGGGGGGGGGGGTGGGGGGGGGGGGGGGTGGGGGGGGGGGGGGGTGGGGGGGGGGGGGGGTGGGGGGGGGGGGGGGTGGGGGGGGGGGGGGGTGGGGGGGGGGGGGGGTGGGGGGGGGGGGGGGTGGGGGGGGGGGGGGGTGGGGGGGGGGGGGGGTGGGGGGGGGGGGGGGTGGGGGGGGGGGGGGGTGGGGGGGGGGGGGGGTGGGGGGGGGGGGGGGTGGGGGGGGGGGGGGGTGGGGGGGGGGGGGGGTGGGGGGGGGGGGGGGTGGGGGGGGGGGGGGGTGGGGGGGGGGGGGGGTGGGGGGGGGGGGGGGTGGGGGGGGGGGGGGGTGGGGGGGGGGGGGGGTGGGGGGGGGGGGGGGTGGGGGGGGGGGGGGGTGGGGGGGGGGGGGGGTGGGGGGGGGGGGGGGTGGGGGGGGGGGGGGGTGGGGGGGGGGGGGGGTGGGGGGGGGGGGGGGTGGGGGGGGGGGGGGGTGGGGGGGGGGGGGGGTGGGGGGGGGGGGGGGTGGGGGGGGGGGGGGGTGGGGGGGGGGGGGGGTGGGGGGGGGGGGGGGTGGGGGGGGGGGGGGGTGGGGGGGGGGGGGGGTGGGGGGGGGGGGGGGTGGGGGGGGGGGGGGGTGGGGGGGGGGGGGGGTGGGGGGGGGGGGGGGTGGGGGGGGGGGGGGGTGGGGGGGGGGGGGGGTGGGGGGGGGGGGGGGTGGGGGGGGGGGGGGGTGGGGGGGGGGGGGGGTGGGGGGGGGGGGGGGTGGGGGGGGGGGGGGGTGGGGGGGGGGGGGGGTGGGGGGGGGGGGGGGTGGGGGGGGGGGGGGGTGGGGGGGGGGGGGGGTGGGGGGGGGGGGGGGTGGGGGGGGGGGGGGGTGGGGGGGGGGGGGGGTGGGGGGGGGGGGGGGTGGGGGGGGGGGGGGGTGGGGGGGGGGGGGGGTGGGGGGGGGGGGGGGTGGGGGGGGGGGGGGGTGGGGGGGGGGGGGGGTGGGGGGGGGGGGGGGTGGGGGGGGGGGGGGGTGGGGGGGGGGGGGGGTGGGGGGGGGGGGGGGTGGGGGGGGGGGGGGGTGGGGGGGGGGGGGGGTGGGGGGGGGGGGGGGTGGGGGGGGGGGGGGGTGGGGGGGGGGGGGGGTGGGGGGGGGGGGGGGTGGGGGGGGGGGGGGGTGGGGGGGGGGGGGGGTGGGGGGGGGGGGGGGTGGGGGGGGGGGGGGGTGGGGGGGGGGGGGGGTGGGGGGGGGGGGGGGTGGGGGGGGGGGGGGGTGGGGGGGGGGGGGGGTGGGGGGGGGGGGGGGTGGGGGGGGGGGGGGGTGGGGGGGGGGGGGGGTGGGGGGGGGGGGGGGTGGGGGGGGGGGGGGGTGGGGGGGGGGGGGGGTGGGGGGGGGGGGGGGTGGGGGGGGGGGGGGGTGGGGGGGGGGGGGGGTGGGGGGGGGGGGGGGTGGGGGGGGGGGGGGGTGGGGGGGGGGGGGGGTGGGGGGGGGGGGGGGTGGGGGGGGGGGGGGGTGGGGGGGGGGGGGGGTGGGGGGGGGGGGGGGTGGGGGGGGGGGGGGGTGGGGGGGGGGGGGGGTGGGGGGGGGGGGGGGTGGGGGGGGGGGGGGGTGGGGGGGGGGGGGGGTGGGGGGGGGGGGGGGTGGGGGGGGGGGGGGGTGGGGGGGGGGGGGGGTGGGGGGGGGGGGGGGTGGGGGGGGGGGGGGGTGGGGGGGGGGGGGGGTGGGGGGGGGGGGGGGTGGGGGGGGGGGGGGGTGGGGGGGGGGGGGGGTGGGGGGGGGGGGGGGTGGGGGGGGGGGGGGGTGGGGGGGGGGGGGGGTGGGGGGGGGGGGGGGTGGGGGGGGGGGGGGGTGGGGGGGGGGGGGGGTGGGGGGGGGGGGGGGTGGGGGGGGGGGGGGGTGGGGGGGGGGGGGGGTGGGGGGGGGGGGGGGTGGGGGGGGGGGGGGGTGGGGGGGGGGGGGGGTGGGGGGGGGGGGGGGTGGGGGGGGGGGGGGGTGGGGGGGGGGGGGGGTGGGGGGGGGGGGGGGTGGGGGGGGGGGGGGGTGGGGGGGGGGGGGGGTGGGGGGGGGGGGGGGTGGGGGGGGGGGGGGGTGGGGGGGGGGGGGGGTGGGGGGGGGGGGGGGTGGGGGGGGGGGGGGGTGGGGGGGGGGGGGGGTGGGGGGGGGGGGGGGTGGGGGGGGGGGGGGGTGGGGGGGGGGGGGGGTGGGGGGGGGGGGGGGTGGGGGGGGGGGGGGGTGGGGGGGGGGGGGGGTGGGGGGGGGGGGGGGTGGGGGGGGGGGGGGGTGGGGGGGGGGGGGGGTGGGGGGGGGGGGGGGTGGGGGGGGGGGGGGGTGGGGGGGGGGGGGGGTGGGGGGGGGGGGGGGTGGGGGGGGGGGGGGGTGGGGGGGGGGGGGGGTGGGGGGGGGGGGGGGTGGGGGGGGGGGGGGGTGGGGGGGGGGGGGGGTGGGGGGGGGGGGGGGTGGGGGGGGGGGGGGGTGGGGGGGGGGGGGGGTGGGGGGGGGGGGGGGTGGGGGGGGGGGGGGGTGGGGGGGGGGGGGGGTGGGGGGGGGGGGGGGTGGGGGGGGGGGGGGGTGGGGGGGGGGGGGGGTGGGGGGGGGGGGGGGTGGGGGGGGGGGGGGGTGGGGGGGGGGGGGGGTGGGGGGGGGGGGGGGTGGGGGGGGGGGGGGGTGGGGGGGGGGGGGGGTGGGGGGGGGGGGGGGTGGGGGGGGGGGGGGGTGGGGGGGGGGGGGGGTGGGGGGGGGGGGGGGTGGGGGGGGGGGGGGGTGGGGGGGGGGGGGGGTGGGGGGGGGGGGGGGTGGGGGGGGGGGGGGGTGGGGGGGGGGGGGGGTGGGGGGGGGGGGGGGTGGGGGGGGGGGGGGGTGGGGGGGGGGGGGGGTGGGGGGGGGGGGGGGTGGGGGGGGGGGGGGGTGGGGGGGGGGGGGGGTGGGGGGGGGGGGGGGTGGGGGGGGGGGGGGGTGGGGGGGGGGGGGGGTGGGGGGGGGGGGGGGTGGGGGGGGGGGGGGGTGGGGGGGGGGGGGGGTGGGGGGGGGGGGGGGTGGGGGGGGGGGGGGGTGGGGGGGGGGGGGGGTGGGGGGGGGGGGGGGTGGGGGGGGGGGGGGGTGGGGGGGGGGGGGGGTGGGGGGGGGGGGGGGTGGGGGGGGGGGGGGGTGGGGGGGGGGGGGGGTGGGGGGGGGGGGGGGTGGGGGGGGGGGGGGGTGGGGGGGGGGGGGGGTGGGGGGGGGGGGGGGTGGGGGGGGGGGGGGGTGGGGGGGGGGGGGGGTGGGGGGGGGGGGGGGTGGGGGGGGGGGGGGGTGGGGGGGGGGGGGGGTG